>NC_134363.1:104040330-104337830 GCF_048569485.1 Anomaloglossus baeobatrachus
GGGCAGGACTTCATCACCGTATGTAATGAAGTTACTAACCTCCTGACGGTAGTGCTTGTCATCCCCGCGGCTGCTGACACTGCTGAGCGGGCAGCTGCGGGGCTGGAGCGGGACACTGACTGCACGGGCACCCAACAGAAGTCACATGGAAGTGCTTCCGTGTTGCTTCCGGGAATTTTGCGGACCCATTGACTTGTATTGAGTCACGGTTCGTTATTACGGAACAAAATAGGACATGTTCCATAACGGAGCGGACATACGGGATCCGATGTGTTTTTTTTTGTAGGATCGGATGCACATGGAAGTGCTACCATGTACCATCCGATCCTACACAAAAGACATTGAAAAGATGGTCCTGTCTGTGGGGCCACAAAAAAACAGGAACTGACCAGGACAAACAGAACGGTCATGTGAATGAGCCCACCTGCAGCCATCGCAGCGTGTGCGGGCTGTGAGATCAGGAGTCAGCTGACTCCAGCGCCGGCAGAAAAATTCTGTGTCCCGCTGCAGAAGGATCCGGTAAAATAACGGTTGCATGCGCTGGACATTTAATCCACAGGATCCGGTCATATGCGGTTTGCGGATGATACGGACGACACAGACTAGGCAAGAGGGAAAAAAGCAATCTCATCACCCCGTCACTTTTTTCTCCCCAATTATTTTTCTCACATGTTGCGCCGGCTAATAATCATAATTTCTGTACACTCACACTCACTTTCTTCCCCTGGTTGTGAGCAGAGCTGGGAGCTGCTGCTGTCTGTGTGATTTCTCTCAGTGCATCCACACAGGGAAGAGGCAGGGAGGAGGCTTTGGGTGGAGAGCTGAGGGGGGTGTTACACACAGTGGGTGTGTTAGATAAGCTAGACACCGCCCTAGAGCCACAAAGAATTCTGGGACTTGTAGGAACTGAACACGAAGTCAGAGGAGAGATTAACCCCATCAGAGCTGGAGCCAGCAATGAGCATGTGCTGCTAGTGCACAATAAAAGGTAATTTTGCTGAAAAAAACATAATAGATGCGTTGAGGGGCACATATTAGCAAGATTTATCAGAAAAAAAAAAAAATCATTTTTGGTAACTGGACAACTTCTGTAACCGCACTGATAGAGTGTGTCGGTGACCTGAGGGCCCAGGCGTGTGGTTGCCGATGGAGTACTCTCGGAACCATAGCACCGACAGGGCACAGAGCCCAAGGTCAGGCAAACGCTCCAGGCACACCTGATAAAATCTGCACAGTGGTGGGGGGGGGGGGGGGACCATCCAGGACATCACTGACCTTAAAGTCCAGGGGCATCAGCAGTGATGGGAGAACCAGGTACCGGAACAGAACACAGAGCCTACAGGGTTCAAACTGCCGCCGTACGGACCAGGGCTGTGGAGTCGGTAAGCCAAACCTTCGACTCCGACTCCGACTCCTCAAATTCTCTTGCACCGACTCCGACTCCGGCTCCGACTCCGACTCCTACATATATTGCTTATAGTTAGGTGAAAAATTTATTGTAGTACATGAATATGTGTATGTGAACATCAGACATTTAATAATTTTTATGATACAATAATCAAGATATTTGGATAGAACATAAAATATATTTATTGGAATACAACTTTAGAACACAAAAAACTGTAATAAATTGTAAATATGTAATACACTATGTAATATACAGTAGATTACATATATATCTTGTGTGTGTATATACACTGTGTGTGTATATATATATATATATATATATATATATATATATATATATATATATATATATATATATATATATATATATATATATATATATATATATATATATATATATATATATATATATGTATATATATATATATTACATATTTACAATTTATTAGTTTTTTGTGTTCTAAAGTTGTATTCCAATAAATATTTTATGTTCTATCCAAATATCTTGATTATTGTATCATAAAAACAATTAAATGTCTGATGTTCACATTGTACTACAATAAATGTTTCACTTAAATATAAGCATTATACTAAATGTTATTATTTAGTAAAATATTCAGCACATTCTGCATTGCACTCCTGTCCCCAATTTATTATATATTTTAGGAGTCGGAGTCGGTGCATTTTATACCGACTCCGACTCCGACTCCACCAAAATGAGCTCCGACTCCGACTCCGACTCCACGACTCCGACTCCACAGCCCTGGTACGGACTAAAGACTGAAAGACTAAACAGGAGGGGTCCCCCAGATGCTCCAGGCCACGGGGACCCACCAACATGAAAAGGGTGCAGAAAGAAGCCACCAGGTCACCAAACCGGCCCTGGCACTAAGGGAACCATTGGTGAGAACCAGCCTTCCTCCGGGTACCAGTCACCAAACTGCCATGAGTAAAGGACCCAGTTACACTGTAATCCCTTGTGTGGGCTACGTTCTTTCCGCGCCTAACTCCATCACCTATCCCCTGGGGCCCCGGCCCTACTTGCGGGGGGCCCAACATCCAGGCTGCCACTAACATCAGCGGTTCCATCACCATAACCGCAACTCGCAAGTGGCGTCACAATAAAAACTTTATAAATACTCCTCTGTAAATAACCCCCTTAAAGCGACCCCCAAGGTCACAGAACCAGGCAATGGCCACCCAGTGAACGGTCACCGTAAATATACGGCCCGGGACCAAGTACCCAATAGCCCTGGGAGAGTCAGTTTCTGGCGTCACAAACAGGATTGGGCTAGACCCGTTAAAAACCGGGTGACGTGCGCCTTATGGACTGTTTTTGTGACTTGTGCAACTGTCGCCATTTTGTGTGAAAAAGCAACTGCGCCATCGCTGTGGTGAAAAAGGTGCGAAAAGGGATCCCGCCCACAACTCCTGCAAGCGCGGGCGGAAGGGGCAGTGACCTAACTCGGAAGGTCCTGAACTGCTCCAGTCGCCGCTAGAGTGATGAGAAAAACTAGGGGGGGGGGGGAAACAAAGGCGCAAGATGACGGCAGTGCGGCGGGGCCTGTTTCGGTAGCACAAGGCGACGGGAATGCAGCGGGGTCTGCTCCGGTAGTGCAAACGGCAGCACCCAGAGCCGGAGTGGTGGCGCCGATCATCCTTCCGTATGTCCCAGGAGCGGTGTGGCTGCCCCAGTATGATGGCAAACTGGACACCTTAAATAGAGTTTAAAAAGAAAATCTGCACCGTATTGGACATGTATGCGATGATCGGCAAGCAAATAGCGTCTGTGGTGCTGGGACAGTTAACGAGTGCCGCAGAGCTGGAAGTAGAGACCTGGTCAGATGACAACCGGGAATCAGTGAACACCATCTTTGAAAAGTTAAAAATTGTCTGAGACCCGTACAGAGGCAGAGCTGAGAATGGGATTTTATAATTGCAAGCAGAGGCCACAGGACAGCATCAGAGACTATGCCCTAAGATTACAAGCAGCGCTGCGGACCTTGAAACTTGTAGATCCCATCAATGATCGAGAAGGGAACAAGATGATAATCAAGCAGTTCCTACAGGGGTTACAATCAGTGGAGGACCACAAGCAGCTGCACCTGTGGGCCCTGGAACATCCAAATGTGGACTTTGTTGTTCTAAAGGACCAAGCCATAAAAGCCCTGCAATCCCCTGCAAACACAGAGTCTGCCCCTTAGTCCTGGCAAGCCAGTACCTCACCTATAAGAGAAGCCCTCCTCCTTAACTGTGGTAGAGGCTAACAGACAAGCAGCGCCTTCTGGTGCTCCAACTGACTTGTGTTCCCAAGTGCAACAGCTGAGCAAGGATGTGGCCATGATCCTAAAAGTGATGCAGCTCCAGCCAGAACCCAAGCCGACGGAGAAGATCCAGCTATCCGATTGCCCTGAGGACATCCCATAAATGCGAGGAAGGAGGATCCCATCGTTCAGAGGAAGGAGCAGCGATTGCTATGATTCATCTGGACAACCCATTTGCCGTCGCTGCAGAAAGGCCGGCCATTTTGAACGAGTGTCCCCTTTAAACCGGCCATCCCTGGGGTCAAGGGCCAAGCCGCAGGGATAAAACGACGACAACGCCCATCTGACTGGTGCGACCGGCAGTGGGAGGACGACCATTTCTGTCCATCACCCTGAACGGAATCCCCACCTCTGCATTGTTAGACACCGGTTCGCATGTAACAACCATCCCATATGTACTCTATAAGTCTAGTTTCACACATCTGACTTTGACGGTTTGGCGGTTCCGGCGCACACCATTACAGTGTATACAGTACAATGGCAACACGGCAACTTCCCATAAGAATCCAAAGATAATTTTGGGTACAAATGTAATTGAAAATTGTCTGGGGTAAGTGTTGTTCTTACTCCAACAGATTGCTGAAACTGCAGGTGCTAGGCAGCAGAGGGTGCTACAAAGAGAAATCAGAGCCCTCCTGCAGAGGCAACAGGTAAACCTATCTGTTGGGGAAATTGGTAATGTACGGGTAATAGACTCCAGCCCTATTGTGATACCCCCGCAAAGTGAGATGATATAGTGTCGGGCGGCAGCAGGCCTCAAGGAACAGGATTACCAGGCAATGGTGGAGCCCATATATTTCAGAAAATTGGTCTACCGTCTTGAAAGCCAGAGAGGTAGTTGATGTTCGCAAGGGAAGAGTGCCCGTGCGAGTGTTAAATTCTGGGGAGGAGGAAACCAAATTGCCCAGGTACGCTACCATTCACCATATACCAACTGTTCACTGTCACCGATGATTCTATCCAGGCAGTAGAACCCTTGACCCTATCAGAACAGGCAGAAGACCATCATTCCCAAGAGAAATTAGAGGGTTGGTGTCAGGAACTGCATGTAGGTACAGGTTCCACCCCTTCACACCAGAAACACAGTCTACTGGGTAGTGCAGGAATACAAACAAGTCTTCAGTAAGCATCCACTAGACTTTGGGAGGATAAAAGGGGTACATCATCATATACCCACAGGAGATCATCCACCTATCAAGGAAATATACAGGCCCATACCATCCACTCACTATCAGTGTGCGAAAGATGTTGAGGAACATGAATGAGGCTGGGGTTATCAGAGATAGTTGTAGCCCCTGGGCAGCTCCACTGGTTATAGTCAAAAAGAAGGATGGCACCATAAGCATGTGTGTGGACTAGAGGCAAATCAATCGAATAAGTCACAAGGATGCTTATCCGCTACCCCACATAGAGGAGTCGCTGGCTGCACTGAAGACTGCTAACTACTTCTCTACCTTAGATCTCACCAGTGGCTATTGGCAGGTCTCTGTAGCTGAAGAGGATTGGGAGAAGACTACATTCGCAACACCAATGGGCCTGTGTGAGTTCAATAATATGCCGTTTGGACTGTGTAACGCACCAGGAACGTTCCAAAGATTTATGGAATGCTGCTTGGGACACCGCAACTTTGAGACAGTACTGCTCTACCTGCATGATGTGATCGTGTACTCGAAAACATACGAGGAACATCTGGCTAGCTGAGGTATTTGAAGTGTTGTCAAAGTACGGAACGACGTTGAAACCGTCCAAGCATCATCTGTTAAAACCAAAGGTCCAGTATCTCGGGCATGTGGTCAGCGCAGAAGGAGTGGCACTAGACCCCGAAAAGATTACAGCTATCAAGAACTGGCCAAGACCGACCACCGTTAAAGAGATACGTCAGTTCCTGATCCTGTAGGATACTACAGGAAGTTCATAAGGGGCTATACGAAGATGGCAGCGCCTTTGCAGGAACTCCCGGTAGGCCAGGCAAAAAGGGCAAGACTTCTGGTCCTCCATTTGAATGGCGTGAAGTAGAGGAGAATTCCTTCAGAAAGATGAAGTGGGCCCTGACTGGTGACGAGATCTTGGCGTATCCTGACTATAATCTACCCTTTGTGCTGTATACTGATGCCAGCAATGTGGGACTGGGAGCTGTGCTATCTCAAGTGCAGAATGGCAAAGAAAGAGTGATTACCTATGCAAGCAGGACCTCCGTCCTACCGAGAGGAACCCTGAAAACCACAGCTCCATCAAGATTGAGTTCCTGGCCTTGCTCTGGGCTGTCACCACCGAGCGGTTTAAACATTATCTGGTAGCCGCGAAGTTCATGGTCTTCATGGACAATAATCCCCTGACCCATGTGGATACGGCAAAGCTAAAGGCATTGGAGCAACGCTGGGTGGCTCAGCTAGCGAACTACGATTTCACTATCAAGTATCGGGCTGGTCTCAAGAACGCCAACGCAGATGCGTTATCCAGGATACCTCACCTATCAAATGAGGGAGAAGACATAGATGAACTAGAGGAGATCCGAGTTGCCAGCTTTCTACCACCACAGTGCTTCTTTAAACCAGCAGTCCTGTAGCAAGCACCAGGAGGCTGCATTGAATCCACTACCTCATCAAGGATGGAAACAAACACAGGACAGTGACCCTGCGGTTAGACTTGTCAAAGAACTGTTAACCCAACCAGGTTCGTCCCTAGGTCCTGACCTGACCAGAAGCTCAACATCTATGGAAGGACAGGAGCAGGCTGTACATCCATCAAGGTAAACTGTGCAGAAACATTACCAATCGTAAAACCCACAAAAGGGTATGTCAAGTGGTAACACCTAAAAACCACGCCCAGATGGTGTTAGAAACGTACCACGATCGAGCAGAACACTTCGGATGAAGAAGTTAGGAGAGTTACTGCGGGATCGGTTCTACTGGATTGGAATGGGACCCACCCTAAAAAATGGTGCAGAAACTGTGTGGTCCTTGCACTCTGAGGGGGAAAGATCTTAACAACCAAAGAGCATCGTTGCGACCCATTGTTACCAAGCAGCCGTTGGACATTGTAGCCCTGGACCATGTGAAGTTAACACCAGAGTCGAACAGGCTATACCTATGCTCTCACAATGGTGGATCATTACTCTAGATTTTTAGTGGTCGTACCAGTGAAGGACTTTACAGCAAGAACTGCAGCAAAAACCTTCCAGGCTTACTTTTGTAGACCTCATGGATACCCAGAGCAGGTATTAACAGATCAAGGTCCAGCCTTTGAAGCGGAGATGTTTCAAGACTTCTGTAACCTGCATGGCTGTAAAAAGATTCGCACTACACCTTACCATCCGGGTCATTCCATGTCAAGTGGACCAGTGGTCCCTGCTCGACCTTCTCCGATTTTGCTGAAAATTTATAAGGCTGTACATGTATGTTTGAAAATAGGTTCTGTAAATTTTTAGGGCCAGATCTCAAATATATTGGGCACTGTTGCCCTTTCACTGGAGGTCCCACGAAGCCTGCGGCTTCAGCTAAGAGGATTTTGCAAACTTTGGCACATAGCCATTACAGTTCTATACTGGCTATGATGCTGCTGCAATTTGGCATACTAGCTCAACTTTTGCTGCTAAACACGATAAAATTATTACCGGCTATGACAAAACAATATTTCGGCCGCAATTTTGTGTCAAAGTAGGTTGTAAAACGTGTTGCATAAAATTTATGCCTAACTTTGCCCATATATAACTCAAGACCAAAAACCACTAGTAACTGGTGCTTTGCCCTGTACACCAAACATCTACATGACTTTGCATTGCTGCAATATCACGGTCACAGCATATGTATTTGTGGAAATATTCACACCCACATATGATGACAAACTTTAAAAAAAAACAACTAATTTTACCTATTTTTAGGTCAAATTTCTCAAAAAGGGTACCCCTAAAATATAATAATTCTGATATCATTAGAAAGAGCACATTTTACTCTACAAGGATCATTGGGGTTTTTTTTGGAGTCTCTCAGTTTAAGAAAAGAAAAATGCCACTGAACATGGTTTTATTAATACGCAATGAATGGTAACTGCACTATTCAAACCCTTGCGTGGATCCATGGTGGTTATACCACAACCAATTCCCTAAGAATTGGTCTTATCCTATTAAGAATCGTAATAATGCTGTCTTTTGAGAATTGGCACCCCATCGCCTAGGAGCTATGGCCGATAGCCGTGCAAGGCCAGCCGCGGGCGGTGTCTTTATCGCAGGTTCCGAAGCCTGAGGGTGGGTGTCTTTACCTAGGATCCCAAGCCATTTAGCTTCATCATTTAACTCCTTGAAGTAAATTACAAATGGGTGTACTGTTGCTTGACCATTTTCCCAGTGGAAACCTTGAATGACATCTTGAACAATAAATGAGTAATTTTCAACAAAGTCCATAAGGATCACAAGCTATCCAGGTCTCAGATTTGCCTTCAACGATTTCAGATAGCAACTTTGATGCTTGGCGATGTAGTGATGGCTACAAAGTTTAGAAATTTTCAAATCCAATTCTTCAATGAAATCTTCTATAGTCAGTTGTTTGGTATCAAGCGTGTCTCGATCAGTGTGAATCCATTGTTTGAACTCAATAACATCTTCCGGGTCACTGTTGACAAACACATTGACTAGAAATTCTTTTAAAACTGCAGGACCCGGGCATTTATCACCAAACAACTGACTATAGAAGATTTCATTGAAGAATTGGTTTTGAAAATTTCTAAACTTTGTAGCCATCACTACATCGCCAAGCATCAAAGTTGCTATCTGAAATCGTTGAAGGCAAATCTGAGACCTGGATAGCTTGTGATCCTTATGGACTTTGCTGAAAATTACTCATTTATTGTTCAAGATGTCATTCAAGGTTTCCACTGGGAAAATAGTCAACCTACAGTACACCCATTTGTAATTTACTTCAAGGAGTTAAATGGTGAAGTTAAATGGCTTGGGATCCTAGGCAAAGACACCCACCCTCAGGCTTCGGAACCTGCGATAAAGACACCGCCCGCGGCTGGCCTTGCACGGCTATCGGCCATGGCTCCTAGGCGATGGGGCTGCCAATTCTCGAAAGACAGCATTATTACAATTCTTAATAGGATTATAAGACCAATTCTTAGGGAATTGGTTGTGGTATAACCACCATGGACCAACGCAAGGGTTTGAATAGTGCAGTTACCATTCATTGCGTATTAATAAATAACACCATGTTCAGTGGCATTTTTCTTTTCTTAAACTGAGAGACTCCAAAAAAAAAAAAAACAAACAAAAAACAATGATCCTTGTAGAGAAAAATGTGCTCTTTCTAATGATATCTGAAATAATATATTTTAGGTGTACCCTTTTTGAGAAATTTGACCTAAAAATAGGTAAAATTCGGCTTTTTTAAGTTTGTCATCATATGTGGGTGTGAATTTTTCCACAAATACATATGCTGTGACCGTGATATTGCAGCAATGCAAAGTCATGTAGATGTTTGGTGTACAGGGCAAAGCACCAGTTACTATTGGTTTTTGGTCTTGAGTTATATATGGGCAAAGTTAGGGATAAATTTTATGCGACACGTTTTACAAGCTACTTTGACACAAAATTGCAGCTGAAGAAGGGAATTTTGTTACTTACCGTAAATTCCTTTTCTTCTAGCTCTTATTGGGAGACCCAGACGATTGGGGTATAGCTACTGCCCTCCGGAGGCCACACAAAGCACTACACTAAAAAGTGCAAGGCCCCTCCCCCTCTGGCTATACCCCCCCGTGGTATCACGGGTTCTCCAGTTTTAGTGCCAAAGCAAGAAGGAGGAAGCCAATAACTGGTTTAAACAAATTAACTCCGAATAACGTCGGAGAACTGAAAAACCGTTCAACATGAACAACATGTGTACCCGCAAACAACCAAGAAATCCCGAAGGACAACAGGGCGGGTGCTGGGTCTCCCAATAAGAGCTAGAAGAAAAGGAATTTACGGTAAGTAACAAAATTCCCTTCTTCTTCAGCGCTCTATTGGGAGACCCAGACGATTGGGACGTCCAAAAGCTGTCCCTGGGTGGGTAAAGAGATACCTCATGTTAGAGCTGCAAAACAGCCCTCCCCTACGGGGATGTCACTGCCGCCTGCAGGACTCTTCTACCTAAGCTGGCATCCGCCGAAGCATAGGTATGCACCTGATAATGTTTGGTGAAAGTGTGCAGACTCAACCAGGTAGCTGCCTGGCACACCTGTTGAGCCGAAGCCTGGTGTCGTAGCGCCCAGGACGCACTCACGGCTCTGGTTGAATGGGCTTTCAGCCCTGAAAGAACCGGAAGCCCTGCAAAACGGTAGGCTTCCAGAATTGGTTCTTTGATCCATCGAGCCAGGGTGGCTTTAGAAGACTGCAACCTCTTGCGCGTACCAGCGACAAGGGCATCGGAACGGCGTACGGGCGCCGTGCGTGAAATGTAGATTCTGAGTGCTCTCACCAGATCTAGCAAACGTAAATCATTCTCATACCGGTGAACCGGATGAGTGCAAAAGGACGGTAAGGAGATATCCTGATTAAGATGAAACGAGGATACTACCTTAGGGAGAAACTCCGGAATGATGCGCAGCACTACCTTGTCCTGGTGAAACACCAGGAAGGGAGCCTTGGATGACAGAGCTGCCAGCTCAGACACTCGCCGAAGCGATGTGATTGCAACGAGAAACGCCACCTTCTGTGACAGGCGAGAAAAGGAAACTTCCTTCAGAGGCTCGAAAGGCGGCTTCTGGAGAGCAACTAGAACCCTGTTCAGATCCCATGGATCCAACGGCCGCTTGTACGGGGGTACGATATGACAAACCCCCTGCGGGAACGTGCGCACCTTAGAAAGACGTGCTAGACGCTTCTGAAAAAACACGGATAGTGCTGAGACTTGCCCTTTGAGGGAGTCTAGCGACAAGCCCTTTTCTAACTCCTATTGTAGGAAGGAAAGAAAGATAGGCAATGCAAATGGCCAGGGAGACACTCCCTGAGTAGAGCACCAGATTAAGAAAACCTTCCACGTTCTGTGGTAGATCTTAGCAGACGTGGGCTTCCTAGCCTGTCTCATGGTGGCAACGACCCCTTGGGATAATCCTGAAGACGCTAGGATCCAGGACACACAAGCCACACAGTCAGGTTCAGGGCCGCAGAATTCCGATGGAGAAAACGGCCCTTGAGACAGTAAGTCTGGTCGGTCTGGTAGTGACCCCGGTCGGCCGACCGTGAGATGCCACAGATCCGGGTACCACGATCTCCTCGGCCAGTCTGGTGCGACGAGTATGACGCGGCTGCAATCGGATCTGATTTTTGCGCAGTACTCTGGGCAAGAGTGCCAGAGGTGGAAACACATATGTGAGCCGGAACTGCGACCAATCTTGCACTAAGGCGTCTGCCGCCAGAGCTCTGTGATCGCGCGATCGTGCCATAAATGCCGGGACCTTGTTGGTGTGCCGAGACGCCATTAGGTCGACGTCCGGCCCCCCCCCCAGCGGCAACAGATTTCCTGAAACACGTCCGGGTGAAGGGACCATTCCCCCGCGTCCATGCCCTGGCGACTGAGGAAGCCTGCTTCCCAGTTTTCTACGCCCGGGATGTGAACTGCGGATATGGTGGATGCTGTGTCCTCCACCCACATGAGGATTCGCCGGACTTCCTGGAAGGCTGCTGACTGCGTGTCCCTCCTTGGTGGTTGATGTATGCCACCGCTGTGGAGATGTCCGACTGGATTCGGATCTGCTCCCTTCTAGCCACTTTTGGAAAGCTAATAGGGTAAGATACCCTGCCCCGATTTCCAGCACATCGAACTGAAGGGTGGACTCCTGCTGAGTCCACGTCCCCTGAGCCATGTGGCGGAGACAAACTGCTCCCCACCCTGACAGACTCGTATCTGTCGTGACCACTGCCCAGGATGGGGGCTATGGCAATGAGGTGGGAATAAGCCACTATTGCAGAGAGTCCTCGGCCGTCAGGGAAAGGGAGACTTCCCGTCCAGGGAGGTTGACTGCCCATCCCATTGGCGGAGAATGTCCCATTGCCGTTGGCGCAGATGAAACTGCGCAAAGAGAACTGCCTCGATGGCTCCCACCATCTTCCTTAGGAAGTGCATGAGGCGCCTTAAGGGGTGCGACTGGCCTTGAAGGAGAGACTGCACCTCTGTCCGCAGTGAACGCTGCTGGTTCAGCGGAAGCTTCACTATGGCTGATAGAGTATGAAACTCCATGCCGAGATACGTTAGTGATTGAGTCGGAGACAGATTTGACCTTGCCAAATTGATGATCCACCCGAAAGTCTGGAGAGTCTCCAGCGTAACATTCAGGCTGCGTTGGCATGCCTCGAGGGAGGTTGCTTTGACGAGTAGATCGTCCAAGTACGGAATCACCGGGTGTCCGTGAGAGTGCAAGACTGCTACCACTGCTGCCATGACCTTGGTGCCCACCCGTGGGGCTGTCGCCAGACTGAATGGCAGAGCTACGAACAGAAGATGTTCGTCTCCTATCACAAAACGTAGAAAACGTTGGTGCTCCGTAGCAATTGGCACGTGGAGATAGGCATCTTTGATGTCTGTTGAGGCAAGGAAGTCTCCTCGAGACATTGAGGCAATGACGGATCGGAGGGATCCCATCCGGAACCGCCTGGCGTTCGCATGCTCGTTGAGCAGTTTCAGAACCAGAACAGGACGGAAGGGACCGTCCATTTTTGGAGCCACAAAGAGATTGGAGTACAAACCCTCGCCCTCGTTCCTGAGGGGGGACAGGGATCACCACTCCTTCTGCTCTTAGAGCGTCCACCGCCTGCAGCAGGGCATCTGCTCGGTGGAGAGGTGGGGCCGTTCTGAAGAATGGAGTCGGAGGACGAGAACAGAACACTGTCCTGTGCACGTGAGCACAATGTCCGTCACCCACCGGTCTGTGACCTGTGGCAGCTAAATGTCGCCAAAGGCGGGGGAGTCTGCCATCAACCGCGGATGCGGAGAGAGAGAGAGAGAGCTGAGAGTCCTGAGGAGACCGCCTTGGTAGCGGTTCCTCCGACTGCCTTCCTTGGGCGAGATTGAGCCCGGCCGGAATCTGAGCCCGTCTGAGGTTTTGTAGCCCTTTTGCACGAGGACAATTGGGACCTGCCGGAGCTTGGGAAGGACCGAAACCTCGACTGTACTTTTAGGACAGCATTAACAGGGTAAGTCGCAGTGCAGACTTGCGGGGTTACGGACGCCTCTGCGGTACAGATGTCCCTGCTCAAGGTCAGCTGCGCAAGAACAGCAGAAAAGGTTAGGTTGCCAATACGGCTGTGGATGCCGGAGCAACCGACACGCCGATAGCCTCCTAGACAGATTTCAACCAGAGTCCATCTGTCTGTGAATGGCATCTTGAAGTGAAGCCCCATCTCCAGTGCAACTATGGCTCTATATGCAAGCCTGGAGATTGGAGAATCCACCTTTGGACCCTGGGTCCAGCGCTGACCACGTCAGGGGAAAAAAGGGATAACGTGTATCCTAAAAACGTTTGGAGAAGACGCTTATCTGGTAAGCGTGGTGCTCCTGGACTGCTTCTCTGAAGTCAGCGTGGCCAGAAAAATACTCAATATCTGCGTGAGACACTGAAAAGGAACTTCTCCTGTTCGTCTCCTATGTCCACTGGGGGAGCTGAGGGAGAAAGATCCAACCTTCCATTGGTGGACGGTATAGGATCATTCCGTATGGCGTTACCACCCGGTGTATCCGGATTGAGAGCGATGTCAGTATCAAAGCCCTGAAGAGCTGCCTTTTGTTCAAGTAGATTGCCCATGGGTGCAAGTCTCTATATTATGACTACTCCGTCCCTGTCCATGGACAGGGTTGACAGGAGGTTTCTTTGGCCACAACTAGTAGAGCCCCGGCAGACGAAGTGCTAGAGACCCCGGCAGACGACGTGCTACAGGGGAGCATGCACACAATGGGACGGTGTCATGAACAGCATCCCATGTAGTAAAAACAGCACTGAAAACTGTGTTGCTTTTTTGCCGCTGCCGACTAGCTATCTAGAAGTATATAGCCAAGATTGGTGACCGTACATTGCAATGTATAGCATACAGGCATAAAGTACAAATGACCACTGCAGCACAAGCAATACAAGCAGCATAGAAGCCTGTGCCCTGGCACCCCTGCTCTTCTGCTGCTGTATACTAGTCATCTAGGGGAATATAGCCCAGAAGAGTGACCCTACAGTGCAATGTATAGCATACAAGCACAAGTACAAATGAACACTGCAGCACATGCAATCCAAGCAGCATAGAAGCCTGTGCCCTGGCACCTCTGCTCTTCTGCTGCTGTAGACTGGTCATCTAGGGGAATATAGCCCAGAAGAGTGACCATACAGTGCAATGTATAGCATACAAGCACAAGTACAAATGCACACTGCAGCCCATGCAATACAAGCAGCATAGAAAAAAACCTGTGCCCCAGCACCCTTGGTTTTCTGCTGCTGTAGTCTAGCCATTCCAGAAGAATATAGCTAAGACTAGCGACTGTACAGTGCAATGTATAGCATATCAGCATAAACACAAATGAACACCTCAGTCGTGCAAAACAAGCAGCCTAGAAAGCCTGTGCTTTAGCACACCTGCTTTCCTGCTGCTGATGTGTCGCTCCCCAAGCGGGCATATAGCGACCTATGTAGTTAAAAACAACACATGTATACACTGCAGTTATATCGTGGTCAGCACTATGTGTGCCTCTTACCGCCCGCCTATAAGCGGGTGTATGATCGCCACTGTCCTGCCTTGGTGCCCCGAGCTCTGCAGTAATGGCTGCCGGCTTCTTCCCCAGCTCGTGTGAGTAGGGGCGGGCCGTGGGCGTGCCCCCAAGGCAGAGCGGGAATCCGGCGTCCGACAGAGTGCAGTGAGAGGGCTGGAGCATGTAAAAAGGCTCCAGCCCTCGGCGCTGCTGATTGCTCAGCGCCTGTCCCCTTCCCTGAGTGACAGGGAGGGGGCGGGAACGAAGCGGCACTAGGCCGCAGAAGCCGGGGACTGGAGTTATAAGCGCCGCCGTAAAAGCGCGGTCGGCGCCCAGTCCCCGGCGAACTACAAGTCCCAGCCGCGCCGCCGCTCCCGGAGCGTCCGGCGCGGTAGTTCCCAAAACACAAAGTCACTCAGCAAAGCTGCAGTGACTGTAACCCTTTACTGTCCCCGGCGCACTAGCACACCCAGCAAGTCTGGAGTGTGCTGTGCCTGTGTGTCCGGGGACACAGAGTACCTGTAATGGTGCAGGGCCATGTCCCTGAACGGTACTCCAGCTCCGTATCCAGCAGGTTCAAATGGGTCTGTGGATGGAGCCCGGCGTCAGAGCTTTGAGGCCGGCAGGATCCCACTTCCTCAGAGCCCCTCAGGGGGATGTGGAAGGAAAGCAGCATGTGGGCTCCAGCCTCCGTACCAGCAATAGGTACCTCAACCTTACAACACCATCCAGGGGTGAGAAGGGAGCATGCTGGGGACACTATATGTGTCCTCTTTTCTTCCATCCGAAATAGTCAGCAGCTACTGCTGACTAAAATCTGTGGAGCTATGCGTGGATGTCTGACCTCCTTCGCACACAAAGCTAAAACTGGAGAACCCGTGATACCACGGGGGGGTATAGCCAGAGGGGGAGGGGCCTTGCACTTTTTAGTGTAGTGCTTTGTGTGGCCTCCGGAGGGCAGTAGCTATACCCCAATCGTCTGGGTCTCCCAATAGAGCGCTGAAGAAATATTGTTTTGTCATAGCCGGTAATTGTATCGTGTTTAGCAGCAAAAGTTGAGCTAGTTTGCCAAATTTCAGCATAACAACCAGTATAGAACTGTAATGGCTATGTGCCAAAGTTTGCAAAATCCTCTTAGCTGAAGCCGCAGGCTTGGTGGGACCTCCAGTGAAAGGTCAACAGTGCCCAATGTATTTGACATATGGCCCTACAGAACCTCTTTTCAAACATACATGTACATCCTTATAAATTTTCACCAAAATCGAAGCAGGTCGAGTGGGGACGATTTTTAAAACTGGTCCACTTGATGTGGAATGACCCATCCACAAACTAACGGTATGTGTGAGAAGATGAATCATCTAGGCATAAGCCTGCTGAAAACATTGCCATTAGAAAAAAGGAATATGTGGCCAGAAAAGTTACCTGACTTAGTGCACATGTACAATAACATTCCTGTGAGTTCCACAAACTGCACACCAGCATACCTGATGAGAGCAAGACCTGGAAGATTGCCAGTAGATCTTGAAATGGGAGTTGTTATTCCAGAAATTGATTCGTCTGATGCTGATTGGGACTCTAATTGTCAAGTATAAAAGGATACAAGAATGTGTTGAAAAAAGCTTAACCCCTTAAGGACGAAGCCAGATTTGTACTTAATGCCCAGGCCATTTTTTGCAATTTTGACCAGTGTCACTTTATAAGGTTATAACTCTGGAACGCTTCAATGGATCCCGGTGATTCTGAGATTGTTTTTTCGTGACATATTGGGCTTCATGTTAGAGGTAAATTTAGGATGATATTTTTTTATTTTATTTGTGAAAAAATCTGAAATTTGACAAAAAAATTAAAAATTTTGCAAGTTTCAAACTTTTAATTTTTATGCCCATAAACCGGAGAGTTATGTCACACAAAATAGTTAATAAATAACATTTCCCACTTGTCTACTTTAGATCAGCGCAATTTTTGAAACAAAATTTTTTGGGGTTAGGAAGTTAGAAGGGTTCAAAGTTCATCAGCAATTTCCCATTTTTTCAACAAAATTTACAAAACCAATTTTTTAGGGACCACATCCCATTTGATGTGACTTTGAGAGGCCTAGGTGACAGAAAATACCCAAAAGTGACACCATTCTAAAACCTGCACCCCTCAAGGTACTCAAAACCACATTCAAGAAGTTTATTAACCCTTCAGGTGCTTCACAGGAACTAAAGTAATGTGGAATGAAAAAAAATAAAAAATTAACATTTTACCTAAAAATGTTACTTTAGCACTAATTTTCTTACTTTTTCAAGAGGTTTCACCAAAAATTGGACCTCACACTTTGTTACCCACTTTCTTATGAGCGCGCCGATACCCCACATGTGGTCAGAAACCTTTCTTTGGGTAAATGGGAGAGCTCGGAATGAAAGGAGCAATATTTGAATTTTGGAAAGCAAAGTTGGCTGAAACAGATTGCGGGCACCATGTTGCTTTTACAGATCCCCTAAGGTACCTAAACAGCAGGAACCCCCCTCAAGTGACCCCATTTTGGAAACTAGACCCCTTAAGGCGTCTATTGAGGGGTATACTGAGCATTTTGGACCCACAGGTACTTCACAGATTTTGATAACGTTACTTTGTCATATTGAAAATTGTAATTTTTTTCTCAAAAATGTTGCTTTAGCATCAATTCTCTCACTTTTTCAAGAGGTAATTCCAAAAATTTGACCCAAATGTTTGTTACCCACTTTTTTATGAGCGCGGTGATACCTCACATGTAGTCTGAAACCTTTGTTTGGACAAATGGGAGGGCTTGGAACGAAAGGAGCAATATTTGAATTTTGGAAAGGAAATTTGGCTGAAAAAGATTGCGGGCACCATGTTGCATTTGGAGGACCCCTAAGGTACGTAAACAGCAAAAAACCACCACAAGTGACCACATATTGGAAACTAGGCCTCTCAAGGAATTTATCTAGATGTTTGGTGAGTACCCTGAACCCCCAGGTGTTTCACAGAAGTTTATAACGTTGAGCCATGAAAATAAAAAAATAAAATTTAACCACAAAATTGTTACTTCAACCAGGTAGCTTTTTTTTCACAAGGGTAACAGGAAAAAAATCACCATGAAATGTATTCTGCAATTTCTCCTGAGTTTGGTGATATCTTATATGTGGTGGAAATCAACTGTTTGGGCACACGGCAGGTCTTGGAAGGGAAGGAGTGCAATTTGACTGAACATTTGGCTGGAATAATTAGTGGACGCTATGTCGCATTTGGAAAGCCCCTAAAGTGCCTAAACAGTGGAGGCCCCCCACAAGTGACCCCATTCTGGAATCAAGAAACCTCAAGGCTTTTATCTAGGTGTATATTGAACATTTTGAATCCACGAATACTTCACAGAATTTGATAAGCTTAGGTTGCCATATTGAAAATTTTCATTTTTTTAACAAAAATGTTTCTTTAGCATCACATTTCTCACTTTTTCAAGAGGCAACAACAAAACGTATACCCCACAGGTTGTTATCCAATTTCTTGTGATCGCAGGGATACCCCATATGTGGCCAAAAACCTCTGTTTGGATATATGGCAGGGCTTGGAATGGAAGGAGCACCATTTGAATTTTGGAAAAGTTGAAATAAATTGCGCGCACCATGTCACATTAGTAGGGCCTGTTGGGTACCTATACATTAGAAACCCCCCACAAGTGACTCCATTTTGGAAACTGGACCCCTCAAGGATTTTATTTAGGAGTATACTAAGCATTTTGAATCCACAGGTACTTCACAAAAATGATGCTGTAGCAACAAATTTCTCTCTTTTAGGCTATGTGGCCATGATCCAGCGACACGGCGTCCAGTACACAGTGTCAGCCTTCCTGCAGAGATGTGAGTGTTGTCCATGGGAGAACGCAGCTGCCCATGCCCACGATTTGGGTTCAGGCTGCTGTGGAGCTCTATGCTACCTGCAGAGCACACTCATCTCCGCAGCATAAATTGACATGCTGAGGCTCGGGAAGCTGCGCCACAGGTCGGTTTATGCTGCGGAGAAAAGAAGCACAGTGGGCACGGGATTTCTAAAAATCCTTCAACTGTGCTTCTACTGCACAACGCAGCGTTATGGACGCAGGGAAAACAATCTGCGCCCAAAACGCTGCAAACCCTGATTGTGGGCACATAGCCTAAAATGCTACAATGGATAGATGTCAAACATATAAAACGTCCCACCCCCCTGCATATTCTAAGCTGGCGCCCTTTAGTGCCTTTCATGTGGCACTAAAGGGTGCCTAGCCTTGTATTTAGCCCAAAAAGAAAAAAAAAATAATTAAAATAAATGACGTGGGGTCCCCCTATTTTTGATAGCCAGCTAGGGTAAAGCAGACAGCTGTAGCCTGCAAACCACAGCTGACAGCTTCACCTTGGCTGGAGATCAATTTGGAGGGCTCCCCAAGCTGGTTTTTTTTTTAATTATTTATAAATAAATAATTAAAAAACAAACATAGGGTCCCCCCAAATTAGATCACCAGCCAAGGTGAAGCTGACAGCTGGGGTCTGGTATTCTCAGGGTGGGAAGAGCCATGGTTATTGGACTCTTCCCAGCCTAAAAATAGCAGGCCGCAGCCGCCCCAGAAGTGGCGCATCCATTAGATGCGCCAATTCTGGCGCTTCGCCCCAGCTCATCCCGCGCCCTGGTGCGTTGGCTAACGGGGTAATAAATGGGGTTGATACCAGATGTGTAATGTCACCTGGCATCAAGCCCAGCAATTAGTTATGTCACGGCGTCTATCAGATACCCGACATAACTAATTGACAGTAATAAAAAAAAAAATTGACAACAAAAAAAAAATTTATTTGAAAAAACACTCCCCAAAACATTCCCCGATTGACCAATTTATTGAAAAGAAAAAAAAAAAAATCCACTGTAATCCATTTGGACATCCCACGTCGACTCTGGACCTTCTAGAATATGGGGGACACGTTCAGGGAACGTATCCCCCATTTTCTAGGAGGGCAGACCCTCCATTTGAGGAGAGTGGGTGCAAAGAATCTGCACCCACCCTCCCCGGGTCACAGCTGCAGACTCCGTGCAGCAGCAGCAGCAGCCAGCGTCCTGAACACAGGAAGCTGACAGCTGCGCTCTGCACATGTGACCGGCGTCTGCCGAGAAGGAGCCGGAGGAGGGGGCCACGGGGGATCAGCGCTCCGACAGGTATGTATGACACCGGGGAACACCGGGGGGGACTCGGCAGGGCCTGGGGAGCAGGTTTCTGTCGCATGTGTGATGGCACATGCGACAGAAACCATAGGAACAGTGTGAATGTGGCCGGCGCGCTGCTGTGATCGGCGGTGCGCGTGGCCATCTTGGATTTTCGGGAGGGGGTTGGGGGTCGGGGGGGCACTTTGGGGATACCGAGGGGACCGGAGGGAACCGGGAAAAAGATTTATCTCCCATCTGACATGTTTGTTTATGCCAGATGGGAGATAAATGATTTTTTACCGGCGCTGTCATTTACTGTAACCTGATCATCGGTATACGGTGTATACCGGTCATCAGGTGAGCGGGGACCGGAAAAACCGCCCAGAATCATGATCTCCAGGGTCTCAGCTACCCCCGGCAGCTGAGACCCCGGAAATTTTCTGACTCTGGGGGGCGCTAGACCCTTTTTTCCGACCGCCGTTAAAAAGCGGCGGATCGGAAGAAGTACCCTTAATTACCGCCGTTAAAAGGCGTATCGGCGGTCGTTAAGGGGTTAAATCAAAGTAGAGAAAAGCAGAAGAAGGATTACAACAAAAATGCACAAGCTCTTTCCTTAACACCTGGAGAAGTCGTTCTGAAAAGGAAAAGAAGAGTGCACAAACTCGATCAATGGGAAGCAGAACCTTACACTATGATACCTTCCAATTCTGACAATAGGAAAACTTGCTTAATCAGCAAAGACAAAAGGAAAAACTTCGTCAACAACCTCGAGGGATCATTTGAAGAGATGCCCAGAACAATTGAATCTTCAAGAAGTACCCTGTACACCTCAAGTTCCAGAAAAGAAAGAGAAGGTGATACATACAATACTTGAAGACTTTCCTGAGAATTGGCCTCAGTACAATGGAGCCATAATCGTGCCAGTTATAACGTTCCCACAAGTGGAAGAACCAGTGCAAGTTCCAGAAGAGTCTACAAACAAACAGTGGATCCATTAGTTCACCAAGAAGACACAGACAACTGCCTAGTCCACCTACAACCAGTAGGGAGACACTTGCATTAGACACCAGAACACAACAGGGATCAGCTGAGACACTAGAGTTACGCAGATCAACCCGTAGCAACTTGGGTCAGCCCCCACTTAGATACAGAGAATAGGTGTCAACAGAAAAATTTATAAGGCGGTGTACTTATGTAAATAGAGTTATAAACTTTGAAAGTTAATGTGTGAAAAGAAGGGAATTTTGTTTACTTACCGTAAATTCCTTTTCTTCTAGCTCCAATTGGGAGACCCAGACAATTGACAATTGGGTGTATAGCTATGCCTCCGGAGGCCACACAAAGTATTACACTAAAAGTGTAAAGCCCCTCCCCTTCTGCCTATACACCCTCCGTGCTCACGGGCTCCTCAGTTTTGGTGCAAAAGCAAGAAGGAGGAAAAAATTATAAATTAGTTTAAAGTAAATTCAATCCGAAGGAATATCGGAGAACTGAAACCATTCAACATGAACAACATGTGTACACAAAAAACAGGGGCGGGTGCTGGGTCTCCCAATTGGAGCTAGAAGAAAAGGAATTTACGGTAAGTAAACAAAATTCCCTTCTTCTTTGTCGCTCCATTGGGAGACCCAGACAATTGGGACGTCCAAAAGCAGTCCCTGGGTGGGTAAATAATACCTCATAATAGAGCCGCCACCGGCTCCGTCCTACAGGTGGGCAACCGCCGCCTGAAGGACTCGCCTACCTAGGCTGGCATCTGCCGAAGCATAGGTATGCACCTGATAGTGTTTCGTGAAAGTGTGCAGGCTCGACCAGGTAGCCGCCTGACACCTGCTGAGCCGTAGCCTGGTGCCGCAAAGCCCAGGACGCACCCACGGCTCTGGTAGAATGGGCCTTCAGCCCTGAGGGAACCGGAAGCCCCGAAGAACGATAAGCCTCGAGAATTGGTTCCTTGATCCACCGAGCCAGGGTTGATTTAGAAGCTTGTGTCCCTTTACGCTGGCCAGCGACAAGGACAAAGAGTGCATCCGAGCGGCGCAGGGGCGCCGTACGAGAAATGTAGAATCTGAGTGCTCTCACCAGATCTAACAAGTGCAAATCCTTTTCACATTGGTGAACCGGATGAGGACAGAAAGAGGGTAAGGAGATATCCTGATTGAGATGAAAGGGGGATACCACCTTAGGGAGAAAGTCCGGAACCGGACGCAGAACCACCTTGTCCTGGTGAAACACCAGGAAAGGGGCTTTGCATGACAGCGTTGCTAGCTCAGACACTCTCCGAAGTGAAGTGACTGCTACTAGGAAAACCACCTTCTGCGAAAGGCGTGAGAGAGATATCCCTCATTGGCTCGAACGGTGGTTTCTGAAGAACCATCAGCACCCTGTTCAGATCCCAGGGTTCTAACGGACGCTTGTAAGGAGGGACGATGTGACAAACCCCCTGCAGGAACGTGCGTACCTGTGGAAGTCTGGCTAGGTGCTTCTGAAAAAAGACAGAGCGCAGAGACTTGTCCCTTAAGGGAGCCGAGCGACAAACCCTTTTCCAATCCGGATTGAAGGAAGGACAGAAAAGTGGGCAAGGTAAACGGCCAGGGAGAAAAACCCTGAGCAGAGCACCACGACAGGAATATTTTCCACGTCCTGTGGTAGATCTTGGCGGACGTTGGTTTCCTAGCCTGTCTCATAGTGGCAATGACCTCTTGAGATAATCCTGAAGACGCTAGGATCCAGGACTCAATGGCCACACAGTCAGGTTGAGGGCCGCAGAATTCAGATGGAAAAACGGCCCTTGAGACAGTAAGTCTGGTCGGTCTGGTAGTGCCCACGGTTGGCCGACCGTGAGATGCCACAGATCCGGGTACCACGACCTCCTCGGCCAGTCTGGGGCAACGAGGATGGCGCGGCTGCAGTCGGCCCTGATCTTGCGTAACACTCTGGGCAACAGTGCCAGAGGAGGGAACACATAAGGGAGTTGAAACTGCGACCAATCCTGAACTAAGGCGTCTGCCGCCAGAGCTCTGTGATCTTGAGACCGTGCCATGAATGTCGGGACCTTGTTGTTGTGCCGGGACGCCATTAGGTCGACGTCCGGCATTCCCCAGCGGCAACAGATCTCCTGAAACACGTCCGGGTGAAGGGACCATTCCCCTGCGTCCATGCCCTGGCGACTGAGAAAGTCTGCTTCCCAGTTTTCTACGCCCGGGATGTGAACTGCGGATATGGTGGAGGCTGTGGCTTCCACCCACAGCAGAATCCGCCGAACTTCCTGGAAGGCTTGCCGACTGCGTGTCCCGCCTTGGTGGCTGATGTATGCCACCGCTGTGGAGTTGTCCGACTGAATTCGGATCTGCTTGCCTTCCAGCCACGGCTGGAACGCCTTTAGGGCAAGATACACTGCCCTTATCTCTAGGACATTGATCTGAAGGGAGGACTCTGTCTGAGTCCAAGTCCCCTGAGCCCTGTGGTGGAGAAAGACCACTCCCCACCCTGACAGGCTCGCGTCCGTCGTGACCACCGCCCAGGATGGGGGCAGGAAGGATTTCCCCTTCGACAGAGAAGTGGGGAGGAGCCACCACTGAAGGGAAGCTTTGGCTGCCCGAGAAAGGGAGACGTTCCTGTCGAGGGACGTCGACTTCCTGTCCCATTTGCGGAGAATGTCCCATTGAAGTGGGCGCAGATGAAACTGCGCAAAAGGAACTGCCTCCATTGCTGCCACCATCTTCCCTAGGAAGTGCATGAGGCGCCTCAGGGGGTGTGACTGACCATGAAGGAGAGATTGCACCCCTGTCTGTAGTGAACGCTGTTTGTTCAGCGGAAGCTTCACTATCGCTGAGAGAGTATGAAACTCCATGCCAAGATATGTCAGTGATTGGGCCGGTGTCAGATTTGACTTTGGAAAATTGATGATCCACCCGAAACTCTGGAGAGTTTCCAGAGCAATGTTCAGGCTGTGTTGGCATGCCCCTTGAGAGGGTGCCTTAACAAGGAGATCGTCTAAGTAAGGGATCACCGAGTGTCCCTGAGAGTGTAGGATTGCCACCACTGTTGCCATGACCTTGGTGAAGACCCGTGGGGCTGTCGCCAGGCCAAAAGGCAGTGCCACGAACTGAAGGTGTTCGTCCCCTATGACGAAACGCAGGAAGCGCTGATGCTCTGGTGCAATCGGTACGTGGAGATAAGCATCTTTGATGTCTATTGATGCCAGGAAATCTCCTTGGGACATTGAGGTGATGACGGAGCGATTCCATCCGGAACCGCCTGGTTTTCACATGCTTGTTGAGCAGTTTTAGGTCCAGAACGGGACGGAAGGATCCGTCCTTTTTTGGCACCACGAACAAGTTGGAGTAAAAACCGTGACCCCGTTGCTGAAGAGGAACAGGGATCACCACTCCTTCCGCCTTCAGGGTGCCCACCGCCTGCATAAGAGCCTCGGCTCTGTCGGGGGGCGGAGATGTTCTGAAGAAACGAATCGGAGGACGAGAGCTGAACTCTATCCTGTAACCGTGAGATAGAATGTCTCTCACCCATCGGTCTTTTACTTGTGGCAGCCAGGTGTCGCAAAAGCGGGAGAGCCTGCCACCGACCGAGGATGCGGTTTGAGGAGGCCGAAAGTCATGAGGAGGCCGCTTTGGGAGCGGTTCCTCCGGCGGTCTTTTTAGGACGTGACTTAGACCGCCATGCATCGGAGTTCCTCTGACCTTTCTGAGGCCTTTTGGACGAGGAAAATTGAGACCTGCCCGCGGTCCGAAAGGACCGAAACCTCGATTGTACCTTCCGTGGTTGAGGTCTGTTTGGTTTGGACTTGGGTAAGGATGAATCCTTTCCCTTGGATTGTTTAATGATTTCATCCAATCGCTCACCAAACAGGCGGTCGCCAGACAATGGCAAACCGGTTAAGAACTTTTTGGAAGCAGAGTCTGCCTTCCATTCACGTAGCCACATGGCCCTGCGGAGTACCACCGAATTGGCGGATGCCACCGCCGTACGGCTCGCAGAGTCCAGGATAGCATTAATGGCGTAGGACGCAAACGCCGACGCCTGATTGGTTAAGGACACCACTTGCGGGGCAGATGTACGTGTTACTGCATTAATCTGCGCCTGACAAGCCGAGATAGCTTGGAGCGCCCATACGGCTGCAAATGCCGGAGCAAAAGACGCGCCTATAGCTTCATAGATGGATTTCAACCATAGTTCCATCTGTCTGTCAGTGGCATCTTTGAGTGAAGCCCCATCTTCCACTGCAACTATGGATCTAGCCGCCAGTCTGGAGATTGGAGGATCCACCTTAGGACACTGAGTCCAGCCCTTAACAACCTCGGGGGGGAAGGGATAACGTGTGTCCTTAAGGCGCTTGGAAAAACGCTTGTCTGGACAGTCTCGGTTTTTCTGGATTGCCTCTCTGAAGTCAGGGTGATCCAGAAACATATTTAATGTACGCTTTGGAAACCTGAAACGGAATTTCTCCTGAGAAGCAGACTCCTCAATTGGGGGAGCTGGGGGAGAAATATCCAACACCTGATTGATGGTCGCAATAAGGTCATTCACTACTGCGTCACCTTCAGGTGTATCTAGGTTGAGAGCGGCTTCAAGCTCAGAATCCTGATCTGATACCTCCGCTTCATCCTCCAGAGAGTCCCCCTGCTGGGACCCTGAACAGTGTGATGAGGTGGAGGGAATTTCCCAGCGAGCCCGCTTGGGCGGCCTGGGACTGCGGTCCGTGTCAGAGACCTCACCCTGTGACCTATGGGTTACCCCAGGGGCACTTTGCTGTTCCAAATGAGGGGGACCAGGGGTCAAGGATTGGACAGTGTCCGGGGCCTGAATCACCGGTCTGGACTGCAATGCTTCTAGTATTTTAGCAGACCATTTATCCATACTCTCAGACAGTTTGTCAGCAAAGGCTGCAAACCCGGTCCCTGTCACCTGGACAGTGGTAGCAGGTGGTTCCACCTGGGCCACCAGTCGCAGAGGCTCCGGCTGAGTAAGTGCCACAGGGGCCGAGCATTGCACACAATGAGGGTCAGTGGAACCTGCCGGTAGGACAGCTGTACAAGAGGTACAGGTTGCAAAGTACGCCTGTGCTTTGGCACCCTTGCTTTTTGCGGATGACATGTTGTCTCCTTGAGAACAACCAGGAGGGTATATAGCCAAAAAACAACAGAGCGACCGTACAGTGCAAATGTATAGCCTATAAGTATATTAATATATAAAATAAATTATATATATATATATATATATATATATATATATATATATATATATATATATATATATATATATATATATACACACATACATACACACACTTCGGCACTCAGTGGGGCCAGCACCACAGGTGCTGCTTACCGACCGCTGAGAGCGGTTGTGTGATCACCAGATTCCCTGCCTGGGTCTCCCTGTGTTGTCTCTCCTCTCCAGCGTCTGAATCGCTGACAGGAATGGCTGCCGGCGTTCTGTGGGGAGGAGGGGACCGTGGGCGTGCCCAAGAAAAGTGCGGGAATCTAGTGCCCCAGTGTACTGAGTGAGGAGGGAGGAGGATACTAAATGTATGCTCCAGCCCTCGGCGCTGACGATCTGTGCAGCGTCCCGCCCTTCCCCTGGCTGGCAGGCCTGTGGGCGGGAATAAACGACACTAGGCCGCAGAAGCCGGGGACTAAAGTTATAAGCGCGGCCGGCAATAAGCGCGGCCGCGCGGTAGTCCCCCGGCGCACTAACACCTCCAGCAGTGCTGGAAAGTGTATGTCACAAGCGCTCCATGCGCGATCGTCCCCAGCGCACTAACACACCCAGCAGTGCTGGAAAGTGTATGTCACAAGCGCTCCATGCGCGATAGTGCCCGGCGCACTAACACACCCAGCAGTGCTGGAAAGTGTATGGCACAAGCGCTCCATGCGCGATCGTCCCCAGCGCACTAACACACCCAGCAGTGCTGGAAAGTGTATGTCACAAGCGCTCCATGCGCGATAGTGCCCGGCGCACTAACACACCCAGCAGTGCTGGAAAGTGTATGGCACAAGCGCTCCATGCGCTGTCCCCACGGGGACACAGAGTACCTCACAGTAGCAGGGCCTTGTCCCTGACGATACCCGGCTCCTATCCAGCAGATTCCCAGGGGCTGCGGAGGGAGCACGGTCCCAGTGCCTGGAGACCGATCCGGATCCCACTTCACCCAGAGCCCATTAAGGGATGGGGAAGGAAAACAGCATGTGGCTCCTGCCTGCGTACCCGCAATGGGTACCTCAACCTTAACAACACCGCCGACAAAGTGGGGTGAGAAGGGAGCATGCTGGGGGCCCTGTTATGGGCCCTCTTTTCTTCCATCCGACCTAGTCAGCAGCTGCTGCTGACTAAGCTGTGGAGCTATGCGTGGATGTCTGCCTCCTTCGCACAAAGCATAAAAACTGAGGAGCCCGTGAGCACGGGGGGTGTATAGGCAGAAGGGGAGGGGCTTTACACTTTTAGTGTAATACTTTGTGTGGCCTCCGGAGGCATAGCTATACACCCAATTATCAATTGTCTGGGTCTCCCAATGGAGCGACAAAGAAATGTTGATTTTTGCCATTAACCTGTTCTCGCAAAAATAATGTTTGATAAAGATGGACCACAACTGCAGGACTGGCAGCAGTAAAAACTTTAGCCTGTAAATAGTTGCAACAGTTGTGCCTACTACCAGAGTACAACCTTACAAAAAAGGATTTTGACACCACAGGTAAGGAGAGGAAAAGGTCGCAGGAAGGGTCTGCGGCAGTGGCCCCGTCACCATGGAAACTGGTGACATGCCTCCTAGGGGTTTTGGGACCAGGAGCTTTGGGTGGTGGTTGATGGGAAGGGTACTCCAGGTTTAGAAACGTTTAAGAATATGCCTCCACTGCATGGGAAGAACGGTAATGTTTAAAAGTCTGCATTAAAAAAATGTTAACCTGCGTCACCTTTGCAGCCCGAGGACGTGCTGGAATTAACCAAGGGGGAATGTAGCGCCCCTGAACCCATCAGGAGCTACAAGGTACTGCATCCTGTCAAAGATGCAGGGCCTACCCCCAGGTACCTGGAAGACCAGTGCCAGTAACAGCAAAACACAATCTAATCCCTGTTTTCCTTCCCCAAGGACTGGTGACAGACTAGAGTTGGACCTAATGGCTAGCCACCGAGAGGTGGAGCTGATCCAGTCCACTAGACAACAACCGGGTGGGAGGGGACAGTGAGTCAGTAAGTGGAAGTGAGAGGAGACGGACGTAACTACACTGATAGGAGAGTATGACAGTAACCTGAGGACCCAGGCGTATGGTTGCCGGCGAAGTACTCCCGGAACCATAGCATCGACAGGGCACAGAGCCCTAGGTCAGGCAAACGCTCCAGGCAGACCTGATACAATCTGCACAGTGAGGGGACCATCCAGGAACTCATTGACCGTAAAGTCCGGGGAATCAGCAGTGATGGGAGAACCAGGGACCGGAACAGAAAACCGACCCTACAGGGTTCAAACTGCCCGCCGTACGGTCTAAAGACTGAAAGATTACCAGGAGCGGACCCCAGATGCTCCAAGCCACGGGGACCCACCAACAAGAGAAGGGTGCAGGGGAAAGAAGCCACCAGGTCACCAAACCGGCACTGGGACTAAGGGGACCATTGGTGAGAGCCAGCCTTCCTCTGGGTACCAGCCACCAAACTGCTGTGACTAAAGGACCTAGTTACACTGCAATCCCTTGTGTGGCCTACCTTCTTTCCGCGCCCAACGCCATCACCTACCCCCTGGGGCCCCAGCCCTACTTGCGGGGGGCCCAACATCCAGGCTGCCACTAACATCAGCCCCAGCGGTGAGAAACTGTGCAGCGGCGGTTCCGTCACCATAACCGCAACCCGCAAGTGGCGTCACGATATAAACTTTACAAATACTCCCCTGTATATAAACCCATTCAAGCGACTCCCAGGGTCACGGAACCGGGCAACGGCCACCCAGTGAACTGTCACCGTAAATATACGGCCCGGGACAGAGTACCCCATAGCCTTGGGGCAAGTCAGACGTCTCCTATGTATATAACAGGGAGCATAGGACATGGGGGAAGGGTCTGCGGGGGAAAGGTCCCGAGGGGACCAGCTGGGAGCGAACGGCGCACTAGGAGATCCATTAGGGACCGGCCCCGTGTCCACAGCTCTCCCCTCGGTGTCCGCACACACCGGCCTTCGTACCGCTCGCTTACACCGCAAACACAGGCCCCCGTGCCCCCGGTTACACCGCACACACGGGCTGCCGTGTTCCCCGCACACACCGGCCCCGTGTCCACAGATATCTCCTCTTCCGCCCCCTCGCCGCCCGCCTGCACCGACCCAGTGTCCACATATCTCCCCTCTTCCGCCCCCTCGCCGCCCGCCTGCACCGACCCAGTGTCCACAGATCTCCCCTCTTCCGCCCCCTCGCCGCCCGCCTGCACCGGACCCGTGTCCACAGATCTCCCCTCTTCCGCCCCCTCGCCGCCCGCCTGCACCGACCCAGTGTCCACAGATCTCCCCTCTTCCGCCCCCTCGCCGCCCGCCTGCACCGGACCCGTGTCCCCCGTACACACCGCTTCCCCTCTTCCGCCACTGTGCCCGCCGCCTGTACCGCTCACCATGGTTGCGGGGGATAGTGCCAGGTACCGGGCCTGTCCTCCTGATCGGCCTCAGACGGTCCTCCACTCAATATGGCAGCACCGGAGCCACGTCTTCAACAGGAAGCAACGTGAGATCCGGGAGGAGGCAGGCGGCGGCACGTCCGAGGGAGGAGGCGACAGCTGCCATCTTTGTGATGGGATCTGCCCTTCCTCTGCCAAAGCTGATGTGTCACCGCCGGCGGGAGGAGGGGGCAGAGTCCGGCCAGAGAATGATGCAGCCCCGATATCTCACACGTGGACAAACGCACAAAAAACACAGTGACTGCAGCTGATGTCGTCACATCACATCTATGGGCTGTAGATACCGATCACTGATAGTCATGAGGATTTATTATGGTTTTGCAATGTATCTGTAAAAACATGATTTGTCCTTGATTTTTCATAAGCTGTCCAGAAAAAAATCAAAACTAGAGTTGGTAACCCTGCTCACTGCACCACAATACATAGTGCCAGCCAATCAGAACAGTAGCAGACAGCAGCATGCCAGTGACAGGCAGCACATGCCAGTGACAGGCAGCACATGCCAGTGACAGGCAGCACATGACAGTGATAGGCAGCACATGACAGTGTTGCGGGCGGGGAGGACGCCGTTGCTGCTGCGCTCTCGCTAACACTCGGGTCCGCCGCTGCTGCGGCTGCTCGGTGGCTCGAGCGGTGGGCCGGATCCGGGGACTCGAGCGGCGCTCCTCGCCCGTGATTGAAAGGGGTGGTTGGTTTGGGGGATTTAGTCTGTGACGCCAACCACGGATCGTGGTGAAGATGGGCACTATCGCTGCTGGTGACGGGGATCCCGGGAGCGATGGTAGGGAGCAGCTGGGATGTTGTTTTCCCCCTCTGTGGGTAGGGGTCGGTGGTGTGACAAGGAGGCAGGGTTGGTGAGGTGCAGGGACAGCGCGGCGCGGTGCCGGATGGCATGGGTGTACTCACTCAGCAAGAAAGGTACAAAGTCCTCAGTAAACCAAACAGCTGGATGGACGGGTCCCGCAGTCTGCTGATGTGTCTCTCCCCGGACAGGTGATGGCGGCTGTCTTTCCCTGCACCTTGATGTTCTCCTTCTGACTACTATGGATTCCCAACGGTAGTTCGCTCCCCGGTGTATGGGTACCGGAGGAGCCCGTTTGCCCGCAGACGCTGGCCCTTGGGTTTCTAGCCTTAGGCGGTAGCTGTATACCCTCACGGTGTGGGCTGTTGCCTTCAATCGGGACGTTTGCTGTTATGAAACCCCTGGGGTTCCAGTCATATTCGGATATGACTATCGTCGGCGGCTCCAAGCCTGGTCGAGGTCCGATGGCCCTGCCTGTATGTGCTGGCTTCACTTCGCTCCCCGGTCCTACGGTTCCGCGTTGCTCCACCACTCCTGCAGACGGCCACCACCGTCTGCCAAGCTTGCTGTCAGTGCCTGGGCCACAAACCCAGACACCCAAGTGCTCACTCCTCTCACTTCAAACTCTATCTGACACTTTTCCCGCCTCCAGGCCTGTGAACTCCTCGGTGGGTAGAGCCAACCGCTTGACTCCGCCCCACCTGGTGTGGACATCAGACACTGGAGGGAGGCAACAAGGATTTTTGTTTGGCTGGTGTTCCTGTCTAGTGGGGGTGGGGGGTGTTTGTATGTTATTTGTGACGACCTGGCTAGGCCAGGGCGCCACAACAGCGGGCAGCACATGTCGGTGAGAGGCTGCACATGACAGCAAGCAGCACATGACAGCGACAGGCAGCACATGCCAGTGATAGGCAGCACATGACAGCGGGCAGCACATGACAGCGACAGGCAGCACATGCCAGTGATAGGCAGCACATGACAGCGACAGGCAGCACATGACGGCAACGGCTAGAACATGACAGCGACAGGCAGCACATGACGGAAATGGATAGAACATGATAGTGTGACGCCCTGGACTAGCCAGGTAGTCACAAACACAACATCACACACACCCCCTCCCCTGGATAGTCTACATCAGTCAAACAAAATCCTTGTTGCCTCCCTCCAGGGTCTGATGTCCACACCAGGTGGGGCGGAGCCAGGCAGTTGGCCCCACCCACCGAGGAGTTCACAGACCTGGAGGCGGGAAAAGCAGTTAGTTAGAGTTTGGAGTTCAGTGGAAGTGGAGTGAGGAGTTCAGTTTGGAGTGGAGAAACTGCAAGTGTCTGGGTAGGAGCCCAGGCACTGTCAGCAAGGTCGGCAGACGGTGGTGGCCGTCTGCAGGAGGTGGTGCAAGTCAGCGGAGAGCGGACTACCATTGGGAAACCATCGGGGTCAACACATTCTACACAGGTGCAGGGAAAGACAGCCACCAGCAACCTGTCCGGGGAGAGCAAAGACACTGCAGCCGGCTGCGGGACCCGTCCATCCAGCCGTTTGGTTTACCAGAGAGAGACTCTGTGTGAATCTGTGCCTGAGTGAGTACAACAGTGCTATCCGGCACCGCGCCGCGCTGCCTCCGCAATCCTGCACCCCAGCTACCCTGCCTCCCCGTACCACCTCTGGGCCCCGGGATCACCAACCCCTACCCACGGAGGGGGAACCAACATCCTAGCTGCTCCCTGCCATCGCTCCCGGGATCCCCGTCACCAGCAGCGGTGGCGCCCATTATCACCATGACCCGTGGGTGGCGTCACGGACTATCTCCCCAAACAAACCACCCCCTTTTCACTCGTGGGCGAGGAGCGCTGCTCGAGTCCCCGGGTCCGGCCCATCGCTCGAGCCACCGAGCAGCAGCCGCGAACCCGAGGGTAGCGAGCGCGGCCCCTCCGCCCGCGACAATAGCTACGGACAGCACATGACAGCGACGGATAAAACATGGCAGCGACGGACAGCACATGACAGCGACGGATAAAACATGACAGCGACAGGCAGCACATGACAGCAACAGGCAGTGTGACGCCCTGGACTATCCAGGTCGTCCCAGGTAGACACAACAACACTACACACACCCTTCCCAGTTAGGTAACAGCAGTCAAACTAAAAGCCTTGTCACCACCCTCCAGGTTTGATGTCCACACCAGGGGGGTGGAGCCAGGCGGTTGGCTCCACCCACCGAGGAGTTCACAGGCCTGGAAGCGGGAACCCAGTAGTCAAGGTCAAGTGAGTGAGGAGAGTGGTTTTAACAGTGAAGGAGGGAGGTTGTGTCCAGAAGCAGACCTGTGCTCAGGCCTGCCAAAGACTACTCTGGTGGCTGGGTCGGAGCCCAGTCACCATTGGCAAGGAGGCAGACAGTAGTGGCCGCCTGCAGGAGACCGGGAATACGACCGGTGGAACCGTAAGGGACCGAGACAGGGTAGTGGGCCGCCGGAACCAAACCGGGGAGCCAACTGGACACCGGAGCACCAGGCAGGGTACTGAGACCCCGAACAAGGCTAGAAGCCACCACCATAGTCAAATTAACTGATTGCGGTCTGGACCTCAGGGGTTCATTCCCACCTAAGTCCCGATTGAAGACAACAGCCCAACCATTCTGGATAAGTGCCACTGCCAAGGGCCAGAGATCCAAAGGGCCCGCGTCTGCGGGCAAACGGGCTTCTACGACAGATACATTCTGGGGAGCGGACTACCGGTGCCTAGGCACAGGAGTCAAGATTCACATACAGAGGTGCAGGAGAAAGGCGGACACTACCAACCTAACCTGGGAAAACTGCAGCCGGCTGCGGGCCCCGTTCATCACTCCGTTTGGTTTACCAGTGACTCCAGTGTCTTGTGTCAGAGTGAGTACACCAGTGCCATCAGGCACTGCGCCGCGCTGCACCGCAACCCTGCACCCGGGCCTCGGCCCGCCGGACCCCAGGACCAACATCCCCTACCCACGGAGGGGTCAACACCTAGCTGCGCCACTACACCGCTCCCGGGGGTCCCCATACCTTCACCGCAGCGGTGGTGTCCACAATCACCACAACCCGTGGGTGGCGTCATGAACTATCACCTCAAATCCAAACACCCCACATCCCCGCATGTAGCGCCAACTCCCATGCAGAGCGCCGTGACCCCCGGGTCTGTGAGAGGCTCGAGCCTCCACCCGCAGTGTGAGCACAGATCCAAGCGGCTCGGTGGTCGCAGCCGAACTCGCGGGGCGGTACAGCAGCACATGACAGCGATGGATAGAACATGAAAATGACGGACAGCACATGATGGTGACGGATAGAACATTACAGTGACAGGCAGCACATGACAGCAACAGGCAGCACATGACGGCAACGGCTAGAACAGGATAGTGACGGACAGCACATGACGGTGATGGATAGAACATCACAGCGACGGTCAGCACATGACAGCAGTGGACAGAACATGACAGTGACAAATAGAACATGAGAGCAATGGGCAGCACATGCCACTGACGGACAGCACATGACAGCGACGGATAGAGCATGACAGCAACGGGCAGCACATTACAGCGATGGGCAACACATTCCATGGACAGAGGGCGCATGCCAGTGACGAACAGCACATGACTGACGGGCAGCACATGCCAGTGACGGATAGAACATGCCAGTGACGGGCAGCACAAAACAGCAACGGATAGAACATGACAGCGACGTATAGAACATGACAGTGACAAGCAGAATATGCCAGTGACGGACAGAACATGACAGCTATGGGCAGCACATGCCAGTGATGGACAGCACATGACAGCGACAGATAGAACATGACAACAACGGGCAGCACATGCCAGTGATGGACAGCACATGACAGTGACGGAAAGCACATGACAGCGACGAATAGAACATGCCAGTGATGGACAGCACATGACAGCGACGAATAGAATATGCCAGTGATGGACAGCACATGACGGCAAGAGATAGAACATGACAGCGGCGTGCAGCAAATTACAGCGACAGATAGAACATGACAGCGATAAGCAGCACATGCCAGTGACGGAAAATACATGACAGCGATGGGCAGCACATGCCAGTGACACCGACACATGACTAAGTGACGGACAGCACATGACTGATTTGCAGCAAATGCCAGTGACGGATAGCACATGACAGCAAGAGGCAGCACAAGTCAGTGACGGTCAGCACATGCCAGTGACGGGCAGCATATGACAGTGACAGGCAGCACATGACAGCGATGGGCCGCACATGACAGTGACAGGCAGCAAATGACAACGATGGATAGAACATGACAGTAATTGGCAGTGCATGCCAGTGACAGGCAGCATATGACGGTGACAGGTAGCCTTTGACAGTGACATGCAGCACATGCCAGAAGACTATTATTAAGATTACTAGAAGGTGGCCCGATTCTACGCATCGGGTATTCTAGAATTTACGTATTGTGTAGTTAATGTATGATCTTTGTTTATATATATATTATATATATATATATATATATATAGATGTTGTTGTGTGTAGTTACCAAGTGTTTGTGTAGGGGCTGTACATGTTCTGGGTGTTGTCTGGGTGTAGCGGGGGGTGAGAGCGGTGTTTGTGTGTTGCGTTGTGTGTCGTTATTTGTGGAGCGCTGTGTGTCTGTATCGTTGTGTATGTGTGTTGCGCGGTTTGTGTGGGTGTGTGTGTGTGTGTGTGTGTGTGTTTTGGGGGGGGTATGTTTTGTGCAATGTGTGTGTTGTGCGGTATGTGCGTATATTTGTGTGTGCCGCGGTGTTTGTGTGTTGGGTGTTGTGTGTCTGCGGCGTTGAGTCTGAGTGTGCATGTGAGTCTGAGTGTGAGTCTGAGTGCGTGTGAGTCTGAGTCTGAGTGTGAGTCTGAGTGAGTGCGTGTGCGTGTGAGTGCGTGTGCGTGTGAGTGCGTGTGAGTGAGTGTGCGTGTGAGTGTGCGTGTGAGTGTGAGTGTGAGTGTGCGTGTGAGTCTGAGTGAGTGAGTGAGTGTGCGTGTGAGTGTGCATGTGAGTCTGAGTGTGAGTGTGCGTGTGAGTCTGAGTGCGTGTGAGTCTGAGTCTGAGTGTGAGTCTGTGTGCGTGTGAGTGTGAGTCTGAGTGAGTGAGTGTGAGTGTGCGTGTGAGTGCGTGTGCGTGTGAGTGCGTGTGAGTGAGTCTGAGTGTGAGTGTGAGTCTGTGTGCGTGTGAGTGTGCGTGTGAGTGTGCGTGTGAGTGTGCGTGTGAGTCTGAGTGAGTGTGCGTGTGAGTGTGCGTGTGAGTCTGAGTGTGAGTCTGAGTGCGTGTGAGTGAGTCTGAGTGTGAGTCTGAGTGCGTGTGCGTGTGCGTGTGAGTCTGAGTGAGTGTGCGTGCGTGTGCGTGTGAGTGAGTGTGCGTGTGAGTCTGAGTGTGAGTCTGAGTGTGAGTCTGAGTGCGTGTGAGTGTGAGTCTGAGTGAGTGTGCGTGCGTGTGCGTGTGAGTGAGTGAGTGTGCGTGTGAGTGCGAGTCTGAGTGAGTGTGTGAGTGAGTGCGTGTGCGTGTGAGTGCGTGTGAGTGAGTCTGAGTCTGAGTGTGAGTCTGAGTGCGTGTGAGTGTGAGTCTGAGTGAGTGTGCGTGCGTGTGCGTGTGAGTGAGTGAGTGTGCGTGTGAGTGCGAGTCTGAGTGAGTGTGTGAGTGAGTGCGTGTGCGTGTGAGTGCGTGTGAGTGAGTCTGAGTCTGAGTCTGAGTCTGAGTGTGCGTGTGAGTGTGAGTGAGTGTGAGTGTGAGTGTGTCTGAGTGTGAGTCTGAGTGCGTGTGCGTGTGAGTGTGAGTCTGAGTCTGAGTGTGAGTCTGAGTGTGAGTCTGAGTGTGAGTCTGAGTGTGAGTCTGAGTGCGTCTGAGTGCGTCTGAGTGCGTGTGCGTGTGCGTGTGCGTCTGAGTCTGAGTCTGAGTCTGAGTCTGAGTCTGAGTCTGAGTCTGAGTCTGAGTCTGAGTCTGAGTCTGAGTCTGAGTGGCGGCCAATCCGTGCGGGGGGGGCGGATCCGAGGCGAGGCGAGCGGCCAATCCGTGCGGGGGGAGGAACCGAGGCAAGGCGAGCGGCCAATCCGTGTGGGGGGGCGGGGCCATGGCGAGCCCAGCGGCCAATCAGCTTTGTGTCACCGTAAGGACACAATGTCACCGTAAGGACACAATTTTGGAGCATGACAGACAGACAGACAGAATAAGGCAATTATATATATAGACTAGAAGGTGGCCCGATTCTACGCATCGGGTATTCTAGAATTTACGTATTGTGTAGTTCATGTATGATTTTTGTTCTATATATATATATATATATATATATATATGTTGTTGTGTGTAGTTACCAAGTGTTTGTGTAGGCGCTGTACATGTTCTGAGTGTCGCGGGGGGTGAGAGCGGTGTTGTATGTGTGTTGCGTGTGTTGCGTTGTTTGTGGAGCGCTGTGTGTCTGTAGCGTTGTGTGTGTGTGTGTGTGTTGTGCGGTTTGTGTGTGTGTGGTGTGTTTTGGGGGGAGGTATGTTTTGAGCAATGTGTGTGTTGTGCAGTATGTGCGTATATTTGTGTGTGCAGCGTTGTCTGTGTGTGTGGGTGTCTGTGTAGGGCGTTGTTTGTGATTCCTAGTGTGTGTGTGTTGTGCAGTGCGCGTGTGTGTGTGTGTGTGTTGGGGGGAGGTGTGCACCTCGCATCGTGCTCCATCCCCCATGCTGCGCACCCCCCATCGTGCTGCATCCCCCATGCTGCGCACTCCCAAACGTGCTCCATCCGCCATGCTGCGCACTCCCAAACGTGGTCCATCCGCCATGCTGCGCACTCCCAAACGTGCTCCATCCGGCATGCTGCGCACTCCCCAAACGTGCTCCATCCGCCATGCTGCGCACTCCCAAACGTGCTCCATCCGCCATGCTGCGCACTCCCAAACGTGCTCCATCCGCCATGCTGCGCACTCCCAAACGTGCTCCATCCGCCATGCTGCGCACTCCCAAACGTGCTCCATCCGCCATGCTGCGCACTCCCAAACGTGCTCCATCCGCCATGCTGCGCACTCCCAAACGTGCTCCATCCGCCATGCTGCGCACTCCCAAACGTGCTCCATCCGCCATGCTGCGCACTCCCAAACGTGCTCCATCCGCCATACTGCGCACTCCCAAACGTGCTCCATCCGCCATACTGCGCACTCCCCATCGTGCACCATCCGGCATACTGCGCACTCCCAAACGTGCTCCATCAGTCATGCTGCGCACTCCCAAACGTGCTCCATCCGTCATGCTGCGCACTCCCAAACGTGCTCCATCCGTCATGCTGCGCACTCCCAAACGTGCTCCATCCGCCATGCTGCGCACTCCCAAACGTGCTCCATCCGCCATGCTGCGCACCCCCCATCATGCTCCATCCGCTTGGGAGTGCGCAGCATGCCGGATGGTGCACGATGGGGAGTGTGCAGTATGGCGGATGGAGCACGTTTGGGAGTGCGCAGTATGGCGGATGGAGCACGTTTGGGAGTGCGCAGCATGGCGGATGGACCACGTTTGGGAGTGCGCAGCATGGCGGATGGACCACGTTTGGGAGTGCGCAGCATGGCGGATGGACCACGTTTGGGAGTGCGCAGCATGGCGGATGGACCACGTTTGGGAGTGCGCAGCATGGCGGATGGACCACGTTTGGGAGTGCGCAGCATGGCGGATGGACCACGTTTGGGAGTGCGCAGCATGGCGGATGGACCACGTTTGGGAGTGCGCAGCATGGCGGATGGAGCACGTTTGGGAGTGCGCAGCATGGCGGATGGAGCACGTTTGGGAGTGCGCAGCATGGCGGATGGAGCACGTTTGGGAGTGCGCAGCATGGCGGATGGAGCATGATGGGGGGTGCGCAGCATGGCGGATGGAGCACTTTTGGGAGTGCGCAGCATGGCGGATGGAGCACTTTTGGGAGTGTGCAGCATGGCGGATAGAGCACGTTTGGGAGTGCGCAGCATGGCGGATGGCGCACGTTTGGGAGTGCGCAGCATGGGGATGGAGCACGTTTGGGAGTGTGCAGCATGGCGGATAGAGCACGATGGGGAGTGCGCAGTATGGCGGATGGAGCACGTTTGGGAGTGCGCAGCATGGCGGATGGAGCACGTTTGGGAGTGTGCAGCATGGCGGATAGAGCACGATGGGGAGTGCGCAGCATGGCGGATGGAGCACGTTTGGGAGTGCGCAGCATGGGGGATGCAGCACGATGGGGAGTGCGCAGTATGGCGGATGGAGCACGTTTGCTCAGCCTCTCTCCTTCCAGCCTCCCTCAGCATCAGCCTCCCCCTCCCAGCCTTCCCCAAGATCAGCCTCTCTGCTCCCAGCCTCCTCCAGCACGCCGTGCTCCTCTGCCGACACTCACCCACACCCGATCGCATCCACTCACCCACACAACCGATCGCATCCACTCACCCACACAACCGATCGCATCCACTCACACACACAACCGATCGCATCCACTCACACACACAACCGATCGCATACACTCACACACACAACCGATCGCATACACTCACACACACAACCGATCGCATACACTCACACACACCCGATCGCATACACTCACACACACAGACACTGACGATATTGCACATACGCGCTGATACTCACAACATCCGGGGATATCACATGCTTCTGGCCATGTGATCCTCCGTCAGGTCCTGGAAGCTCACAGCACAATATCGCCGCCGAGAAGCAAGCGATATCCCAGGATGTTGTGAGTATTTGGATGCGATGTGATGTGTGAGGTATGTGTGAGTGTGATCTGATTTGTGTGTGTGCTGTTATGTGTGTGTGCTGTTATGTTATGTATGTTCCGCAGCTGCAGGACCTTGATGTGTGGATGCGATGTGATGTGTGTGTGTGAGAGTGAGTGTGAGCCGGTGTACACTGGTAACTATGATACACATCGGGTAACTAAGGGACCTTAGTTACCCGATGTGTATAATGGTTACCAGCTTTCACGGCCTCCGTTAAGATCCCAGCATCGCAAGGTTATGTGTGGCGCTGCCGGGATCCTGACGGAGCCGGTGTAGAAGCAAGCGATATCCCAGCATGTTGTGATGTGTGGATGTGATGTGTGGATGTGATGTGTGGATGTGATGTGTGGATGTGATGTGTGGATGTGATGTGTGGATGTGATGTGTGGATGTGATGTGTGGATGTGATGTGTGGATGTGATGTGTGAGGTGAGTGTGATCTGATGCGTGTGTGTGTACTCACCTGGGAATCGGAGCCCCGTGTCAGTTAGGCCAGAGCGAGCGTGCATTGCGTGAGGGGGGCGGGGCCTGCAGAGAGCCGGGGCGAGAGGCCAATCCGTGTGGGGGGGCGGGGCCATGGCGAGCCCAGCGGCCAATCAGCTTTGTGTCACCGTAAGGACACAATTTCGGAGCATGACAGACAGACAGATAGACAGACAGATAGACAGACAGACAGACAGACAGACAGACAGACAGACAGAATAAGGCAATTATATATATAGATTACAGAATAGGGGCCCAGAATAGGGGACATTATAACAGGACAGGAGACATTATTACAGGATAGGGGCCAGGATAGAGGACATTATTACTGGAAGGGATACAGGGTGGGGGCCCTTATTATAGGATAGGGGCCAGGATGGTGGACATTATTACAGGATAGGGGCCCAATATGAAGGACATTATTACAGCATAGGGGCCCAGCATGAAGGACATTATTGGACATTATTACAGGGTAGGTGCCAGGATGGAGGACATTATTACAGGATAGGCGCCAGGATGGAGGACATTATTACAGGATAGGCGCCAGGATGGAGGACATTATTACAGGATAGGCGCCAGGATGGAGGACATTATTACAGGATAAGAGCCTTGATGGAGGGCATTATTACAGGATAGGAGCCAGGATGAAGGACATATTACAGGATAGGGGCCAGTATGGATGACATTATTACAGGATAGGGGCCAATATGGATGACATTATTACAGTATCATTGTCCATTAGACCAACATGCTGTTGGGGACCCAGGTCCAAATGGGTCCGACTCCTTGAAAACAATCAGCCAGCCCTCAGTATGCCACCTGTGTGCTGTCCATATTTCACAGACTGTTAGGAGAAGGCGGAGAATTTTTTTCCCCCTTATTTCTCATCCGAGAAAAGCTGAGGACACTGAGGAAATTCACTGATAAAACTCGGCCACTGAAAAAACCTGACAACTGAATGAGGCCTAAGGGATATTTTGCACACTACGACATCGCAGGTGCGATGTCGGTGGGTTTAAATCGAAAGTGACGCTGTCGACATCGGAGTATGTGAATCGTTTTTACTACGATTAGCGAGCGCAAAAGCGTCTAAATCGTATGATCGGTGTAGCGTCGGTCATTTCCATAATTACGGAAGGACTGATGTTACCATGTTGTTCTTCGTTCCTGCGGCAGCACACATCACTGTGTGTGAAGCCGTAGGAGCGAGGAACATCCCCTTACCAGCGTCCCGACTACAATGAGGAAGGAAGGAGGTGGGCGGGATGTTTACGTTCCGCTCATCTCCGCTCCCCTGCTTCTATTGGCCGCCTGCCGTGTGACGTCGCTGTGACGCCGCACGACCTGCCCCCTTAGGAAGGAGGCGTTTCGCTGGCCAGAGCGACGTCGCAGGGCAGGTAACTGCATGTGAAGCTGCGATAATTTTCGCTACGGCAGCTATCACAAGATATCGCAGCTGCGACGGGGGCGGGGACTATCGCGCTCGGCATTGCTACCATCGGCTTGCGATGTCGTAGTGTGCAAAGTACCCCTAAGATTAAAGACCCTGTCACACACAGAGATAAATCTGTGGCAGATCTGTGGCAGATCTGTGGCAGATCTGTGGCAGATCTGTGGCAGATCTGTGGTTGCAGTGAAAGTGTGGACAATCAGTGCCAGGTTTGGGGCTGTGTACAAATGGAACAATATGTCCATGATTTCACTGCAACCACAGATCTGCCAAAGATTTATCTCTGTGTGTGACGGGGCCTTAAGTGCACATGTTTTTCCAGTGAGCGAGTTTTCATAGAGGGAGAATCTTCAGGAAACTCCCTCTCTCTTTTTTCCTGAAGTCTTTTTGATTTTTTAGCCATTTTTGTCATTTTTTAGGGATTTTTTTTAGTGTTTTCCGGCTGTTGTTTTTGTTCAAACTCTGTTCAACAATGAAGAAACTGATACGAGTTTTTAAAGCAGTTATGCTGACAAAATGCTCAAGAAGACTTGATGCACCTTCCAGACATCTTTTCAGGCCTCCTATTAACCCCAGAAAAATGGACCCGTCACTTATTTTAACCTCTTGGTATCTTAGCCAGCTTGAAGTGGTTAAAAAATGCTCAGAAGCCTGAACATGTGCAAAAAAGGTACACTTTACATAGCGATGCATGTATTCTGTCCTTCGCTGGTTTAGTTAACGAATTTTCAAGCGGGTTACTTGGGAACCCACCTGGAAAATACGTTGTGTGCACATACAGTTGAAACCAGAAGTTTATATACACTATCTAAAAAGACACATGGGCCGCCCCTGCAGCGTATCGAACCGCTCGGATCCGGGGTGTTCACTTGTGGCTTGAAGGGCTCTGGACCCGGGGGCTTGGGGCCACTCTAAATGTAAAAGGGGGAAACTATTTACAGTGGAGTTGTAGTTCGTGACGCCACCCGTGGTGTACGGTAAGGAAGGGGATACCGCCGCTGCCGATGGGAGTGCCCAGGGTGATAGAACGGGACAGCAAGGTGTCGTTGCCCTCCACGGGTAGGGGGGAATTACCCGGGACTCGGTGGGAAGCCGTGGAATGCAGGGGTCACTCAGGTACTCACTCAGTCATTAAGCAGACGCTGACAACCGGGTAAACCAAGTCTCTGACTGCCATTGTCTCTCAGAGGGGAGCACGTCCGGGTCCCATCCCCTATGGTGTTGCCTTGCCTGGTGATCCGTGACCTGCCTCCTGGCACAAAGTTTAACTTCAACGTAGTGGCCCAGTAGTCTGAAACATGCCGGGCCCCGCTCCCCACTGTGGCTAAGTGTGGGAGCCTGTTCTCAGGGCTCACGCTTGGGATTTTCTTGGGCTGCTTGTTTGGAAGGCCCTATCCCCCTCGTTGCGCTAGTGCCCCGATTCTGGAGTGGGTGGGAAGAGATCATAAAGGCTCCGTTCTCCTCAGGTTAATTGTAGAGTTGCCTGAAGCTTCTCCCCGACCTAGGGTCCGTGTACCCCGCCGTGCCTTCGGCCCCGGACCAGTGACAGTGCCAGGCTGCTGATCGCCCTCCTTGACAGGTCCAGGCACCTAGACGCAATTCCCTATGACTGGGGGTCCGACTCCTCTAGCTCCAGCCACCGTCTGCAACCTAGACAGCTTCTCCTGGGAGCCACCGCTCCCAACCTCCTCTGAGCTCCTCACAGCTTGAGGGGGACTTCACTTCTCTCCTCTCACTAACAACTACTACTCACTACACTCCTCACCTCCTCTCCCTGACCCCCCAGGTGGGCGACTCTATTCCGCTTAAGCTGTCCACTCGTGTGTCTGGGGGGTGTGGTGCAGGGTGTATCTAGGATTTGATTTGCTGTTGGAGGCAACACAATAAGATGGGGACCCAGAACCATGAGGGACTTGGATACTGCACGGAAGGACAGTTTGTGCAGTACCCTGTGACGACCTGATAGTCCAGGGGCGTCACACACATTTGCAGGTTTTTCTCACTATCTGACATTAAATCAGAATAAACCTTCCCCGTTTTTGGTCAATTAGGAACCAAAATTATTTATATTTGCCAAATGCTAGAACAATGACAGAGAGAGAGAGAATGTTTTAAGGCATTTTTATTACTTTCTGCAAAGTCAAAAGTTTACATACACTAATGGGTGCTTTACACGCTGCGACATCGCTAACGATTTATCGTCGGGGTCATGGTGTTTGTGACGCATATCCGGCGTCGTTAGCATCATCGGTGAAATTTTCCAGATACCTGAAGGCACCTCTTTCATCTGTGCAAACAATTATATGCAAGTACAAACAAGATGGGAATGTCCAGCCATCATACCGCTCAGGCACATGTACCAGAGATGATGTGCTTTGGTCAGACATGAGCATATCAACCCAAGAACAAAAGCAAAAGACCATGTGATAATGCTGTTGGAAGCTGGTAAGACTGTGCCATTATCTTCAGTGAAACGAGTAGCTGAAAGGCCACTCTTCCAGGAAGAAGCCATTACTCCAAAAGAAACATAAAAAAGCCAGAATAATGTTTGCAAATGCACACAGGAACAAATACCTTAATTTTTGGAGACATGTCCTGTGGGCTGACGAAACTAAAATTGAACTGTTTGGTCATAATGACGATTGCTACGTTTGGAGGAAAAAGGGAGAAGCTTTGAAGCCTATGAACACCATCCCAACTGTGAAACATGGGGGTGGCAGCATCATGTTGTGGGGTTGTTTTGCTGCAGGAGGGACTGGTGCACTTCACAAAATAGATGGCATCATCAGGAAAGACGATTATGTGGCAATACTGAAGCAACATCTCAAGAAATCAGCCAGGAACGTAAAGCCTGGCAGAAATGGGTTTTCCAAATAGACAATGCCCAAAGCATACTGCCAAATTGGTTACAAAGTGGCTTAAGGATAACAAGGTCAATGTTTTGTGGTGGCCATCACAAAATCCTGAGCTCAATCCTATTGAAAATTTATGGGCAAATCTGAAAAGGCCGGTGAGAGCGACCTATAAACATTGCTCAGTTATACCAGTTCTGTCAGGAGGAATGAGCCCAAATTCCTACCAACTATTGTGAGAAGGTTGTGGCAGGATACCATAAGGTGGGTCGGGTTTTGCTAGTTATTCCTGCCCCTGTATGCCTGCCTGTTCTTCACTCCCTGTCTGTTATTACATGGAGAGGATGGAGGGAGAAAGGATAGGCAGGCAGACAGGGGCGTGAATAACTAGCAAAACCCGACCCACCTATTAGATATTATATTGCACCTCTCATCAATTAAAGGAGTTGTCTGAGAAAAACTCAAATTTTTTTTTACTCTAATCTGTGCTGTATTGTCATATAAAACACCCCTACACTTTTTTTTTGTTTTCTAACTTTTGTTCTTCTTGAATTATCCCTTTATTATCTGCACACACTTTGTTTACATGCAGCTCAACCAAACATGACATATTGCTGTGTCAAACATCACAGTCAGAGCTGGCACTGCCTGGCCTCACTGTCCAGACCCGCCCTCTACACATTAATTACCTGTAAGTATTCTGCCCAGCACTAACCTCTCATCACTCCAACATTGGAAATAACAGCCCCACATAGGACTCTGCACAACCACCACATAGGACTCTGCAGGCCCCACCACATAGGGCTCTGCAGGCCCCACCACATAGGGCTCTGCAGGCCCCACCACATAGGGCTCTGCAGGCCCCACCACATAGGGCTCTGCAGGCCCCACCACATAGGGCTCTGCAGGCCCCACCACATAGGGCTCTGCAGGCCCCACCACATAGGGCTCTGCAGGCCCCACCACATAGGGCTCTGCAGGCCCCACCACATAGGGCTCTGCAGGCCCCACCACATAGGGCTCTGTGTAGCACCCCTGAGACCATCAGGGTGCTACAAGGTTCTGCATCCCCACAAGCATACCTCCCAACCGTCCCGGATACAGCGGGACTATCACGCTTTGCAGACTTTGTCCCGTTGCCACGGGCGGGAGGTCTTTATCCCGTGGCTCCGCCCAGCCACTCTCTCCCTGCCTCGCTGCTTTTCCCTCCTACCATCCTAACACGTGTCTTGAGCATTACAGAACAGAGCACGCTACGCTAGTCTCTGTGCTGCTGCTGCTGCTAAGGTAATGAATGTCCCCAGAGCTGATTCCCTCCCCCCTCCTCCCTCCCCTCCGCTCCGGAGCCTGTGCTCCTCCAGCTGTTTCTCTGATCTATCGTGTGTGCAGTGTTTGCTTCTCAATGCTGCAGGCACACCACGGTAGATCAGGACATTGGGGAGAAGACAGTGTGTACTTACCACTTGTGTCCTCTCCTGCAGGTGCACAGCACTGGCCGGTAATATGCAAAGATAGAAGCATTGCCAATGCTTCTATCAGCTACCGACCACCTGATCTCCTGCCTGGCAGAGCTGCTGCATCTTAGGCTAAGTTCACACCTCCGGTTTTGCAGAGCCGGCCAATCTGGCACTAAAACCTATGCAAGGGATGCGGCGACAAAACCGCATCCTTTTGCATACGTTTTTAACATGCGGCCCGTCCGATTTTTGCCGCTTGCGGCAGGCTACTGAGCATGCGCAGTGGAAAAAACCGCATGCGGCGTCCAAAGGCATGCATTGCAAATCGCGCCGCATCGTCCGGATGCGGCGCAATGCGTTTTTTTTTGTTGGACAAAAAAACATGCCAGGCACCGTTCCATCTGGCCGCCGCATGGCTAAATCTGCCGCATGCAGCAAAAAGCGGACCGAACGCAAGCCCATGCGGCACAATACGGCACTAATGTAAGTCTATGCAGGAAAAACCGCAACCGGCGGCAAAAAAAAAACGGTTGCGTTTTTCCTGCAGAGCGCCATATTGTGCCGCACGGCAAAAACCGGATGTGTGAAAGCAGCCTGAGGCTAAGTTCACACATCAGTTTTTTCCAATCAGGCAGACTCTGGTTTGTGCCTTATGCAATGGATCCGTCTCAGATTGTGAAAAAACTGATGCGACGGATCCGTTTTTTGTTTTTTTTTTGTTTTTTTTGTTATGCTGAGAGAGAGACCGAGACCCCATCATCACTGCACAAACACCGGCACTACCTCACATGCATCATCACCGCACACGCCAGCACTACCCAGCACGCATCATCACCGCACAGGCAGGCACTACCTCACACGCATCATCACCGCACACCCCTGCACTACCGCACGCATTATCACCGCACACGCCGGCACTACCCTGCACACATCTTCACCGCACACAACCCGGCATTACCTCAGTGACGTCACCGCTGACAGCGCGACTCCCTTCAGTTGCTGCGTGGAGCTGATAGAGAGAGGCGGTGTTCTATTGCCGTTCCTGTCAGCTTCATGTAGTAGAGCTGAGAGCGTCGCGGGACCTCTGTGGATTACGTCGGACCTGGAGGGGTATTTGGGGATTTTAATAAAATGGTGAAAGAGGGTGTTTTATTGTCTTTTATTCCAAATAAAGGATTTTTTTGGGTGTATGTGTTTATTTACTTTCACTTACAGGTTAATCATTGGGGGTGTCTCATAGACGCCTGCCATGATTAACCCCTTATTACCCCGATTGCCACCACACCAGGGCAATTCAGGAAGAGCCGGGTAGAGTCCCTGGACTGTCGCATCTAATGGATGCGGCAATTCCGGGCGGCTGCTGGCTGATATTTTTAGGCTGGGGGGCTCCCCATAACGTAGAGCTCCCATCCTGAGAATACCAGCCTTCAGCCGTGTGGCTTTATCTTGGCTGGTATCAAAATTGGGGGGGAACCGCACGCCGTTTTTCTTTTAATTATTTATTTATTTTACTGCACAATATAGACCCGCCCACCGGCTGCTGTGATTGGTTGCAGTGAGGCAGCTGTCACTCAGCGTGGGGGCATGTCTGCCTGCAACTAATCATAGGCGCCGGTGTGTGGGGAAAGCAGGGAATACGAGATTGAATAATGAGCGGCCGGCATTTTCAAATCAGGAGAAGCCGTCGGAGCAGTGTGACAGCCGTGCAGCCCTGCGCCGGTGATCTGTGAGTGGGTGAGAGTGAGTGAATAAGTCAGTGAGTCAGTCAGTGAGTGAGAGAGTTTGAGAGTGATTGATTGATTTTCTGACAAGCAATGAATTTATATAAAATACGGATACGGTACATGCTTCCGGCGTTTGAAGCATGACACCGAATCCGGCTCGCATAGACTTTCATTATGCACCATGCCGCACAGCGCCGCACCCGGAGCTATGCATTTTTTTGCCGCTGGCAAAAAACGTTCCTCTCTGCGTCCTGTGCGGCCGCCAGAGTGACGTTTTTTGACGCATCAGGCAAAAACCGGATCAAAAGGAAAAACCACACCCGGCGGCAAAAAAAAAAACCAGATGCGTTTTTCCCGCAAGGCGCCGGATTGTACCGCACAGCAAAAACCTGATGTGTGAACATACCCTTAGCTGCACACCCTGTTCAGCTCTCCTAGGTCCTAGCTGCCTGCACACCCTGTTCAGCCCTCCTCCTGGGTCCTAGTTGCCTGCACACCCTTTTCAGCTTTCCTCCTGGGTCCTAGCTGCCTGCACACCCTGTTCAGCTCTCCTCCTGGGTCCTAGCTGCCTGCACACCCTGTTCAGCCTTCCTCTTGGGTCCTAGCTGCCTGCACACCCTGTTCAGCTCTTCTCCTGGGTCCTAGCTGCCTGCACACCCTGTTCATCTCTTCTCCTGGGTCCTAGCTGCCTGCACACCCTTTTCAGCTCTCCTCCTGGGTCTTAGCTGCCTGCACACCCTGTTCAGCTCTCCTCCTAGGTCCTAGCCGCCTGCACACCCTGTTCAGCTCTTCTCCTGGGTACTAGCTGCCTGCACACCCTGTTCAGCTCTTCTCCTGGGTCCTAGCTGCCTGCACACCCTGTTCAGCTCTCCTCCTGGGTCCTAGCTGCCTGCACACCCTGTTCAGTCCTCCTCCTGGGTCCTAGCTGCCTGCACACCCTGTTCAGCTCTCCTCCTGGGTCCTAGCTGCCTGCACACCCTGTTCAGCTCTCCTCCTGGGTCCTAGCCGCCTGCACACCCTGTTCAGCTCTTCTCCTGGGTCCTAGCCGCCTGCACACCCTGTAGTTAACTCCCTGCCTGTTCTGCACATTGCTGATCTGTGGTGGCTCAGAGTGATCACGGACAGCTTCTGCAGTTTCAGTTTGCTGGATGGGTGTATATGGGGAGTGGATATGGGTGTGGCCGTTTGTAAAATGGGTGTGTTTAGGGGCGTGGCCTAAAAACCCGCAGTCGGCTGCAGCTTTTTCCTGAACGGGTTGGTGGGTTCCGCCTTTCTCCTGCACCTTGTTATATGAATGTTTGACTCCTATGCCTAAGCAACGGTAGTCCGCTCCCCGGCTTGCTGGTTGTCGGAAGAGCCCTGTATGCCCGCAGACACTGGCCCCTTGGGTCTCTATGCCTTGCCGGTGGCTTTACCCTGTATGGTTGGGCTTTTGTCTTCTAACGGGTCTTGTGTGGGATAGGTCCTTAAGTCCAGTCCTCAGTCAGTTGATTTGACTCGGCCCAGTCGGTTCGGGGCTTTGTACTGGGTCTGAGTACCCCTTCTGGTGCTCCGGTTTCCAATCGGTTCCCCGGTTCGGTACCGGCGGGCCACCGCCCGACCCCGGTCCCTACGGTTCCACCGGCTGTAATCCCAGCTCCTGCAGGCGGCCACCACCGTCTGCTTCCTTGCCAAAGGTGACTTGGCTCCGACCCAGCCACCTGAGTAGACTGTTGGCAGGCCAGGTCACAGGTCTGGCTTTGAACTCGTCCTCCCTCCACTGTCAAGACTACTCTCTACACTGCACTAGAACTTGTGTGTCTTTTTCCCGCCTCCAGGCCTGTGAACTCCTCGGTGGGCGGAGCCAACTGCTTGGCTCCGCCCCCTGGTGTGGACATTAAACCTGGAGGGTGGTGACAAGGGTTTCTTGGTTGGCTGCTGTCACCTTTTCAGGAAGGGGGTGTGTGTGCATGGGACTACCTGGGACGACCTGACTAGTCCAGGGCGTCACACCGGTACCACCAAAATCCCAGGTAATCACTGTTTTTCCCAATATTCCCCCATACAATGGTACTTAGCTAGGGTGGGACCAATGGATGGCTGTCCAGATGTGGAACCACTCCAGTCCACTAGTTGACCAGGTGGGAGGGGAAGACTGTGGAGAGTCAGTCAGTCTAGAGTTGACAGTGAAGTGTGGAGGTGTGACTGAGCAATGCCTGACTCGGGTTGACTGTGACCTGGTACCCAGAAGAAGTGGTTTCCGGTGGAGTACGGTGGAGGACTCCCGGAACTACGCTATGACAGGGTACAGGACAACTAGGACAGGAAAGAGCTTCAAGCCGACCTGTTAACACCTGCACAGCTAAGGGGGCCATCAAGGACCTTGCTGACCCTAAAGAATCCGAAGACTGAGTAGCAAAGTAAGAACCGGGGACAGGAACAGAGACTCCAACCCCACAGGGTTCACGCTACCATCAGGTGGACAGAAGTGGACAAACCACAGACCGGGGACCCCCAGTGTTCCATACCATGGGGACCCACTTACCAGAGTCATGTGCAGGAGAAGAAGGTACCTGAGAACCAGACTGGCACTGGGATGAAGGGGACCTGGAGGCGAAACCAGCTGGCCTCGGGCAACCAGTTAACATCCCAAGTGAGTAAACCAGTTGCAGTGAATACCTGTCTGGACTCCCTCCGACGCCCACTGCACCATACACCCGCTGGAGCAAAACCTTACTTGGGAAGGGACTACCATACTAGTTGCTAATACCACCAGCCCCAGTACAGACATTCAGCAGCGGCAGTTCCCTACACTTAGCCACAACACCGCAAGTGGCGTCACGAATAAACTTTATACACAAATCCCCTGTAAATATCCCCATTACAAAAAGGGCCCAGGGCATGGAACCGGGTAATGGCCACAATCGTGACATTCCCAAGACGTGCACTGCCCGGAACCGAGTACCCCATATCCCTGGGTGCTACACTCTGCAGACCCTACCACATAGGGTTCTGCATCCCCACCACATTGGGTTCTTCACCCCCACCACATAGGGCTCTGCAGACCCCACCACATAAGGTTCTTCACCCCCACCACATAGGGCTCTGCACCCTCACCACATAGGGCTCTGCAGATCCTACCACATAGGGTTCTGCACCTGTAACACCATGGGGTCGAGGCGTTTTAACCGACACATCGCTGGGCCGGGGGTGCAGATCCACTGCGTCGTCCCGGGCTGGCCTAGCCCAGTTCGTGACCCCAAGACGTACAGGAGGGAGGGTAGGTGGTGGACGGGAGGAAGGATGGCGGATGGGGGTGGTAGTTACAGTTAAGAAAGTCTTTTTAGATTGTGACGCCACCTGTGGTCTGCGGCCAGAGATGGGCCGCTGCTGCTCTCTGGAGCTGATGGTAAAGGTCGCAGCCGGGATTGTGTCACTTCCCACAGATGGAGCGGGGTTACCTCGGGGAGTATGATGGAGGACAGATGGGGGTGGTAGTAGTCCTCGTTGGTGTCGCAGTACTGGGCGACGGCAAATGAGAGGCAGAGGCAGGGGCTGCGGATCCAGTTTTTTACTAACAGGTAGTAGAGGCGCTGCCCCAGAGTACCGGTCTCCACCACGATAGGCTCCAGCCGATCCTGAATCCGTGGAAGGTCAAGTCCTGTGTGTGTCAGCCTATGGGCCCTTCCTCTTTTGATGCACTAAGTATCGGATCCCCGTGGCGTGAAGCACTTGGGGATCCCGATGTCAGTAAAGTGTCCCGTTCTGTATGCTGATAGCGCGGTTCCGTTGTGGGACCAGTCGAGGACCTCAGCCCCAGATCCTATATGCTATTTGGCTCCAGACTCGGTGGGACAGGTCCGGAGACTTTTCTAGCTGTTCCCGCGACCCTTGCAGAGTTGGTAGACAAATGTGAAGTATGCCTGCCCTAGGGTTCTGTACCCTGTCAGCTCCGGTCCTGTGGAAGCAGCCGCCTGCTTCTCCCCAGCAGCCGTGTTGAACGCCTTGGCCCACAGAGCTGCCTTGCGACACGGCCGCTCTGTTCTGTGTCTATAGCTGTTCTCTTTTTGTTGCAGTTGTGTTGTGTGTTCCAAGCTGTTGCCCCCAGCTGCTGCCACCGTCTGGTTCACTACTCTCACTAGGTCAACCTGCTCTTCCCACTGTGTGCTCCTGACTCCCACTGGTGGTTGCTTCTCCCTGACTCTGAGTCCCAGATCCAGTGGTGTCTGGTGCCTCTGGTGCGGTGGTGTCCTGTAAACCAACCGATGTACTGACCCCCTATTGTGACCCGACCCTGGCCGGTCCCCATTGGCGAGGGCAACCCACTGTACGTGTACAGTCATGGCCAAAAGTTTTGAGAATGCTACAAATATTAATTTTTACAAAGTCTACTGCTTAAGTTTTTCTAATGGCAATTTGCATATACAGTCAGGGCCAGAAATATTTGGACAGTGACACAAGTTTTGTTATTTTAGCTGTTTACAAAAACATGTTCAGAAATACAATTATATATATAATATGGGCTGAAAGTGCACACTCCCAGCTGCAATATGAGAGTTTTCACATCCAAATCGGAGAAAGGGTTTAGGAATCATAGCTCTGTAATGCATAGCCTCCTCTTTTTCAAGGGACCAAAAGTAATTGGACAAGGGACTCTAAGGGCTGCAATTAACTCTGAAGGCGTCTCCCTCGTTAACCTGTAATCAATGAAGTAGTTAAAAGGTCTGGGGTTGATTACAGGTGTGTGGTTTTGCATCTGGAAGCTGTTGCTGTGACCAGACAACATGCGGTCTAAGGAACTCTCAATTGAGGTGAAGCAGAACATCCTGAGGCTGAAAAAAAAGAAAAAATCCATCAGAGAGATAGCAGACATGCTTGGAGTAGCAAAATCAACAGTCGGGTACATTCTGAGAAAAAAGGAATTGACTGGTGAGCTTGGGAATTCAAAAGGCCTGGGCGTCCACGGATGACAACAGTGGTGGATGATCGCCGCATACTTTCTTTGGTGAAGAAGAACCCGTTCACAACATCAACTGAAGTCCAGAACACTCTCAGTGAAGTAGGTGTATCTGTCTCTAAGTCAACAGTAAAGAGAAGACTCCATGAAAGTAAATACAAAGGGTTCACATCTAGATGCAAACCATTCATCAATTCCAAAAATAGACAGGCCAGAGTTAAATTTGCTGAAAAACACCTCATGAAGCCAGCTCAGTTCTGGAAAAGTATTCTATGGACAGATGAGACAAAGATCAACCTGTACCAGAATGATGGGAAGAAAAAAGTTTGGAGAAGAAAGGGAACGGCACATGATCCAAGGCACACCACATCCTCTGTAAAACATGGTGGAGGCAACGTGATGGCATGGGCATGCATGGCTTTCAATGGCACTGTGTAACTTGTGTTTATTGATGACATAACAGCAGACAAGAGTAGCCGGATGAATTCTGAAGTGTACAGGGATATACTTTCAGCCCAGATTCAGCCAAATACCGCAAAGTTGATCGGACGGCGCTTCATAGTACAGATGGACAATGACCCCAAGCATACAGCCAAAGCTACCCAGGAGTTCATGAGTGCAAAAAAGTGGAACATTCTGCAATGGCCAAGTCAATCACCAGATCTTAACCCAATTAAGCATGCATTTCACTTGCTCAAATCCAGACTTAAGACGGAAAGACCCACAAACAAGCAAGACCTGAAGGCTGCGGCTGTAAAGGCCTGGCAAAGCATTAAGAAGGAGGAAACCCAGCGTTTGGTGATGTCCATGGGTTCCAGACTTAAGGCAGTGATTGCCTCCAAAGGATTCGCAACAAAATATTGAAAATAAAAATATTTTGTTTGGGTTTGGTTTATTTGTCCAATTACTTTTGACCTCCTAAAATGTGGAGTGTTTGTAAAGAAATGTGTACAATTCCTACAATTTCTATCAGATATTTTTGTTCAAACCTTCAAATTAAATGTTACAATCTGCACTTGAATTCTGTTGTAGAGGTTTCATTTCAAATCCAATGTGGTGGCATGCAGAGCCCAACTCGCGAAAATTGTGTCACTGTCCAAATATTTCTGGACCTAACTGTATGTACAGAAGAAGTGTTTAAAAATTATTTTTTCCTATGAATTTTAGATTCAAAAATTCAATTTTTTTCGATTTCGCATGTAGTTCCTCTATCAGTTTTACAGCACGTTCAGCATTTTGGTTAGATCTGGGAATGTCAATTAATGACTCCTCGACCAACCAGTGCGCCTTCAAACACTTAATTGCCTTCTTGCACTTTGTCTTGGTGAGTGAGTTTAACAGTTCATTGAAAGATGCTTCGTTGTAGTGTTGCGACTGGGACCAGGCATTTGCCCATTCATAGCAGATGAAGTCGCATGCTATACCGAGGACGCGGCGCCACTCTGGTATCAGAAAAAATGCTATAACAGCATATACAGCTCGCGAGTTCCATCTTGCCATGTGCAGGTTTGGGAGTTTCTTCCAACTGATTCGAGGCCAACGTGATATTGTTTTGTAATGACGATATGCCTGACATAGTTCATATAAGAACTTAAAATCATCTCGCCATCCAGGATTATCGCCTGTGTTGACATCATCTGTTGCAACTTGGTGGTAATCAATCTGAAGTGAGGCATAGTTTTCTGTTAATTTGTCAATGAAGAAATAATTGAGTTCTGGTTTCTTCGTTGACTCTGGAATAAGGAAATTCATGACGTGCTTCAGTAGGAGGTCGAGTACATGGTGTTGACAGCCAATGTATTGTGGCTTCTGAAAGCCCTTTCTCAAGACATCATCCTGTATCAGCGTTACAATCCCGTTCAAACGACCAGTATTTACTGCTGCCGTGTCGCAGATTATCGGTGTGCGTTCAGGAGAAGATGAAGCGGAAGAAGAGGTTGGCTTTGGAGTCTCGGGTAAAGATTCAGAGACAGTATCATGTGTGGATTGCGAAGTGCTGGCTTGAGCTTGAAATATTGATAGTCAGATTTGTTTTCTTGGATGAATTGATTCCAAAGGAGCTTGTTTGAGCATCGAATAACCAACCCTGCCTCCATTCTCAACTTACCTCAGGTAGAGCTCTTTATCCTCCGAGTTTTTCCATTCTCCATTAACGTTGGTGACATCAAATAACTGAGAAAGTGTTATTATATTACTTAGAAATCTATAAACATTTACACTATTTATTTATTTATTACGATCATTTTATCACTTATTCACTTCATATACACTTTTTAAATTAAAAAACTTATTCACAGTAAGATTCACTTTCTAGTATCCAAGATGGCTGCCTGACTCCAAATGTACCACATGCTTTTCAATTCTTTCAGCTCTTCTTATAGCACATGTTTGGAGTAAAGATAAAATCCCTTTCGGCGCTTCCGGAGGATAAATGGGATATCAGTGCAAGTTTGCAAAAACTTCAAGAACAAGGGTTTATTAATAAGTTCAATAAAAAACGGACAATTACGGACAACGCGTTTCAGCTAACAAAAGCCTTCATCAGGTATAGTCTACATTGCTGGTGTGGCGCCCTGGGCAAGCCAGGACGTCACAAGAACAACACCTACACATCCCACACTCCCGGTCAGGCACACCGAAGTCAGACACAAACCCTTGTTGCCTTCCTCCAGGGGCTGATGTTCACACCAGGGGGGGTGAGCCAGGCAGTTGGCCCCGCCCACCGAGTAGTTCACAGTCCTGGAGGCAGGAAAAGAGGCAGTTTAATTTTGAAGGTGAAAGTGGAAGGAGGAAAGTGGCAGTTAAGCAGCCTGAAGTTGGTCCGGGTGTGTGGCCCGGACAGATCAGCAAGGTTGGCAGACGGTGGTGACTGTCTGCAGGAGTGGCCTATTGGAGCTAACCGTAAGGACCGTGGACGGGCGGTGGCCCGGCGGTACCGGACCGGTACGCAAAGAGAAGCCAGCACCAACCGGCAGGGGCTTACGGACCCCGGCAAGGCTAAGAGTCGCCGTGAATTTGCCAAATCCGTTAGCGAAGAGAACCTCCTGGGTTTCCCAGCAGCCAAGTCCCGTCAGAAGGCAACAGTCCAACCGAGAGAGGGAAACACAGTCACCGCCAAGGTTAAAGTTCCCAGGGCCAGAGCCTGCGGGCAAAAGGGGCTCCTTCAGCACTCATCCAAGCTGGGGAGCGGGTTACCGGTGGGAACCCATTGGAACCGTACACGTTGCACAGGTGCAGGGAAAGGCAGTCACCATCAACCTGCCCGGAGGAGAAACACCGCAGCCGTCTGTGGGACCTGTCCATCTAGCCGTGTGTTTTACCGGGAACTGTGTCCTCATCATTGGCTGAGTGAGTACCACCGTGCCGTGCGGCACAGCGCTGCCCCCGCGACCCTGCACCTCGCCAGGCCCCGTAACCCGCCTGCCATCCATCTCTACCCCATCACCGGGCCCCGGGACAACCAACCCCCTACCCACGGAGGGGAGAACTAACATCCAGGCTGCTCCCTGTCATCGCTCCCGGGATCCCCGTCCAGAGCAGCGGTGGTGTCACCAATCTCACCACAACCGTGGGTGGCGTCACGGACAATAACCAAATCCCCACAATCCAATCCCGACCCTTTTCACTCAGGGGGGAGGAGCGCCGCTCGAGTCCCCGGGATCCGGCCCACCGCTCGAGCCACCACCGAGCAGCAGCAGCCGCAACAGCAGCGGCTGGACCCGAGCAGTGGGAGAGCGCAGCGTCCCCTCCTCCGCCCGCGACAACTTGGCGTCACGAACAGGATCTTACCGCTCTGCCGTCTGGTGGAGGTGCGCCTTGTTACCGCCGGAGGTGTCCGGCCGAAAAATTGGAGATGCCGCCATCTTGGGTGCGAAAAATTCCCGCTCGAGCGTCTCCTCAAGTAGTGGAGGCACGAAGGCCAAAACCCCGCCCCTGTAGAGGAGGAGCCGGAAAGAGACTAAGGGGACGCGGATGGAGAAATGGCGGCGTCCTCGAATTGGAGTGCGGGAGTACCCGCTACCGGAGCGTCTAAGCTCTGGGGGAACCGAGGAGGAGTAGCCTTTGAAGACTGCGGCCCGGGTGAGCTCCCCGCCGGGACTGCTGCGTGGCTGGAACGGGAGCTGGGCCAGTTCTGCTTGAAGGTGAGGGCGCAGAGCCTGCAGCAGCTGCTGGACTGGAAGGCGGAGATGCGCAGGATGGTTGCCGTAGTGGGGGCCCGTGAGCAAGGGGCCGCTGCGGCCGTGCCGCGTCGCGACCAGTCCACCCAAACCCCAGAACCAGCCCTGATTGCATGGGAGCCGAGGGCCGGCACCGCAGCCGGAGGTCCAGAGAGAATGTCGCTGATGGAGGAGGGAGTTCCGACCACGCTGCCCCCGCCACCGTTCTTAACGGCCGTCAGTGGTTCTGGACTGAACTGCCTGTGGAAAGAGAACCCGATGTACCGACCGGTCCCCGAGTGGGCCGACCCCTTGCGGTGGTAGCCGCTCCAAAGTCAGCGGAGCCCCGCTGCAAGTTGTCCCCGTTGGGACCACCAGTGTTGAAAGAACCGTTTAAAAGTTGAAAATGAATGATAAGTGAATGATAACCGAAGATGTCACCAGATTAACAAGCCTTGATTAGCACTGGTCGTTGCCGGCAACTGGTCCCCGTTGGGACCCCTTTACCAAATGCGTAGGAACTACTACGGACAAGCCCGAGAACTGACAGGGCAACCACGAACTTGTTGTCTGTAAATAAAAATGATGTTTTTAAGTCTTTACCGTTACCGCCTCCGGAGAGACTGATTTGGAGGATGGGCCTGGAGGGAACTGATGGCCCAGGCCCGCCACTACCGCAACCGGTGGCGATCTTCTGGGGGTTTCAGGGGTTCCCCATGGACGTGGGTCCCCCTGAAAAGGACAGAACCCGCTCGGGTAACTTGTGCTGGACTGGGGTCAAGGGGTGCTGCCTGTTTGCTTAGGGGCAGCATCAGGGCCAGTTTACTTGGGTGGGAGAGAGCGGAAGCCGTAACCGTTTTGCAACGTTTAAGTAAGAGTACCTCCCGATGTGGGAAGATGTTATTATAATTGTAACTTGTTTTACCGTTATCTTTTCCAGTTTGTGAAAATAAAACCGGTGATGGACGGGCAGCCCGCGGACGGTCTGCATTTTACTAAGGGGGAATGTGGCACCCTAGGCAAGCCAGGACGTCACAAGAACAACACCTACACACCCCACACTCCTGGTCAGGCACACCGAAGTCAGACACAAACCCTTGTTGCCTTCCTCCAGGGGCTGATGTTCACACCAGGGGGGTGGGCCAGGCGGTTGGCCCCGCCCGCCGAAGAGTTCACAGTCCTGGAGGCGGGAAAAGAGGCAGTTTAGTTTTGGAGGTGAAAGTGGAAGGAGGAAAGTGGCAGTTAAGCAGCCTGAAGTTGGTCCGGGTGTGTGGCCCGGACAGATCAGCAAGGTTGGCAGACGGTGGTGACCGTCTGCAGGAGGGGCCTATTGGAGCTAACCGTAAGGATCGTGGACGGGCGGTGGCCCGGCGGTACCGGACCGGTACGCAAAGAGAAGCCAGCACCATCCGGCAGGGGCTTACGGACCCCGGCAAGGCTAGGAGTCGCCGTGAATTTGCCAAATCCATTAGCGAAGGGAACCTCCTGGGTTTCCCAGCAGCCAAGTCCCGTCAGAAGGCAACAGTCCAACCGAGAGAGGGAAACACAGTCACCGCCAAGGCTAAAGTTCCCAGGGCCAGAGCCTGCGGGCAAAAGGGGCTCCTTCAGCACTCATCCAAGCTGGGGAGCGGGTTACCGGTGGGAAGCCATTGGAACCGTAAACACAACACAGGTGCAGGGAAAGGCAGTCACCATCAACCTACCGGGAGAGCTACCGCAGCCGTCTGTGGGACCCGTCCATCCAGCCTTGTGTGTTACCGAGAACTGTGTCCTCATCATTGGCTGAGTGAGTTCCACCGTGCCGTGCGGCACAGCGCTGCCCCCGCGACCCTGCACCTCGCCAGGCCCCGTAACCCGCCTGCCATCCATTTGTGTGGAGAATTTTGCTGCGCTAAAAACTGACAAAGGTTTTTTTAAAACAGTCGGTGCAATAATATTCTTCACCGTTATCCCCCTTTTAAACGTAATACCTGGAACCTCTGGTAACCATTTGTTTAAAAAAGGATCCATTTTTAAAATGTGCCAATGTTTTTTTAAAATTGTCCTGATCAAATTACTACCCTGGTTAAATGCAGTTATAAAATTATATTGCCATTTTGTCCCTCTGTGTTCAATTTTTCTTTTGTTATTATTCCCATGTGAATCTACCTGTTGTACTGTGTTTAACTGAATAAAAGTAGTATTTTCTTTATTTTTTCTTTCCAAACAATCCATCTGGTTTTTTTTTAGGTTTATCTCAAAGGCTTCTGTTACTAATTTTTGGGGATATTTTTTATCCAAAAATTTTTTTGTTAAAATTTTGGATTGTTCCATATAATCTGACTCCAAAGTATTATTCTTCCGAATTTGTCGGTATTGACTAAACGGTATATTCTGCTTCCATTTAGGATAGTGAGCACTACGAAAGTCAAGAAATCCGTTTGAGTCAGTTTTTTTAAAGAAGGTTTTAGTTATAATTTTATTGTCTGCATGACTAATTTCAAGGTCTAGGTAGTGAATTTTATCCTTACTCATGTTATGGGTAAAGGAAATACCCCAACTGTTTTTATTAAGCTCCTGTATGAGTAAGTTGGCATCTTCCGCCGAACCCTTCCAGAAAATAATAAGATCATCTATATAGCGTTTGTATAGCAATATATTTTCCTTAAAGGGTGTAGTATTCAGGGACGATGAGGACTCGAATCGCCCCATGAAAAGATTAGCGAAACTTGGTGCGACCCGAGTCCCCATCGCGGTGCCGTACCGCTGCAGATATACTGGAGGATTAATAAGAGAGTTGATCCACTACACGGATCATACTAGCGAAAACAAAAGAAATCTGCACGGTGAGTGTAAAATTCGAACGATCATTGCAATCTGTGTTTACATACATCTACACTTAGATTTGGCGCCCTGTTGTCCTCTTCTTTTTTTCTTTCCTTTATTCTATAGCACATGTTTGTAAGGCTAGATCTAACTTTTAAAGAAAACGTTAAATATAAATTTTTAATGGGTAACAATTAAAAATGTCATTTTTTCACTAGATTATTCTTATTCTAAATGTTTTAAATTATTCCTGAATATTCTAAATCATTCCAGAATCTTCAAAAAATTAAAACACGAAAAATCGTTTTTTTGAAAATTTTGAAATGAAAAAGAGGGGGAACTTTTTTGAATATTTGACAAATTTGATGATACTAATGTCATTTGAATGCAATTGTTCCTCGAATGTAAGGGGTTTCATTTTCGTTTTGCAAAATTTTTAAAATAGTCATCACACTACACCCACCCCAATAATTAAATATATTACACTGGTAGAACGAGTATGTATATAAACCTCTAATACCCCTTAATAAATACCAAATTGTTCAATATTAGCCGTATAATAAATAATTATAAACTCTACTCCCACTCCCCAATAAATATTTTACAAAAGTATATAGAAAGGAATAAATATTCAAAAATTATCACTCGGCAAATATCATTAAATAGAGTAAAAATATAAATAAGGATCAGTCAAAAATATTTTTACAATGATATATGGAAGGGAATAAATGTTCAAAAGATATCATTCTGCAAAAATAATTAGGGTAAGTATAAATATAAATGGGGATCAGCCAATTATTATATGTAATTATGGTGAATAGACCATTCAAGCTATATAAGTGCAAAAATGTAAAAAGGAGCAACTAGTTACATATCAAATGCACCTAAATCAAACAAAAACTGGCTACCCACAAAAGAAGGCCCAGTCTCTCTGCATATAAATAAATCAGTGCAATACTCACACAATCACAAGGTCAAAACGAACCCCCAAACACCTCGACGCACATTTCAAGGAAACCTTTTCATCAGGAGGCTCCTTTTTGCATTTTTACACTTATAGCTTGAATGTTTTTTTCACCATAATTACATATAATAATTGGGTGGGACCAATGGATGGCCGCCTAGAGGTGGAGCCACTCCAGTCCACTAGTTGACCAGGTGGGAGGGGAAGACTGTGGAGAGTAGTCGGGAAGACAGTAGTCAGAACGTGTGTGACTGTTGAAAGTGTCAGACAGCAGAGGTGTGAAGGTGGAAGCGAAGTGACACCCTGACTCGGGTTGACGGTGACCTGGTGCCCAGGAGAAGTGGTTGCCGGTGGAGTACGGTGGAGTACTCCTGGTACTACGCACCAACGGGGTACAGGACCCTAGGACAGGAAAGCGCTTCAAGCCGACCTGTTAACACCTGCACAGCTAAGGCGACTATCAAGGACCTTGCTGACCCTAAAGAATCCGAAGACTCAGTAGCAAAAGGAGAACCGGGGACAGGACCAGAGACTCCAACCCCACAGGGTACATGCTACCGTCAGGCGGACAGAAGTGACAAACTACAGAACGGGGACCCCCAGTGTTCTTTACCATGGGGACCCACTTACCAGAGACAGGTGCAGGGGAAGAAGGTAGCAGAGAACCAGACTGGCACTGGAACGAAGTGGACCTGGAGGCGAAACCAGCTGGCCTCGGGCAACCAGTTAACATCTCAAGTGAGTAAACTAGTTGCACTGAATACCTGTCTGGACTCCCTTCTTCCGCCGCCCACTGCACCATACATCCACTGGGGAAATACCCTACTTGCGAGGGACTACCATACTAGCTGCTAATACCACCAGCCCCAGTAGAGACATTCCGCAGTGGCGGCTCCCTACACTTAGCTGCAACACCACAAGTGGCGTCATGAGTAAACTTTATTCCCCATTACAAAAGGGGCCCAGGGCACGGAACCAGGTAACTGCCACCATCGTGACATTCCCAAGACGTATACTGCCCGGAACCGAGTACCCCATATCCTTGGGTACTACACTACCCCATGTGGTGCCCACCCCCAGTGGTTGTCTTAGTGGCTGGGGAAGTCCCATGCTTTGTGATGGCTGGCTCCCCATTCTGCCCAAGTCCAACCCCCTGTGATTAAGTGTAGCGCCCCTTTAGCCATCAGGGTGCTACAAAGTTCTGCATACCCACAAGGATGGTAGAAAAAATTAGCCATAATATATATATCGCCTTGGGGAGCCACTCAGTGGTCCCTTTTAGGGCAAGACCCTACTCCATGAGGTATGTACAATCGGAGGAAAAAAGGAGATAAGGCAACACTTGTGTTTAGAAAAATACATTTTATTGATTAAAATCACGTAATAATATTAATGTCATTTGGGATAAGTCAAGCAGTTATGTAGGAATTAAAAGATAGACTATGTGGGAGCAGTCACTTGCCTCACAAAGCCAGCCAATTATTATAGCAGGGGCAGGAATCTAATGTGCCACTATATACATAAAAGATGTAATAATATAGCAGGTAAAAGGTTAACTCAGACGCTGCGCAGATCCACAGGATAAACACTGATATCCCAGCATGAATATGCATACTGAATAGCCAAGCCTGGATTACAGTACCTGGTAGCGTATATACAGGGCTAGCTGTGGAGGCAAGGAGAGCCTCCTTGACAGCTGTTTCGCACTGTGCTTTTTCAAAAGGAAGTGTTTAATCAATGTACATGTTGAAACTTTATTGGGGACATACAGATTGAAAACAATCAATCCTAATTGCGGTGATTCAATTGCGCGTGCGCCGACGCCAGAGTACGGAGGGCAGGAGGGAACAAGAACCTCCGCTGTGTGTGGCGCACGCGTGGGACCATGGGACGCTCACCATGGTGCCCGCGTGCGCGCACCAGACGGGCTCGCTCCCAGCTGCCGCCCGCAGTCGGCACGCCGGAGGATGCGCGCGACCACAAGAAGGTGAGTAATGAATTATACAAAAGCGATTACAAAGATAAATATATCACATAAGGACATTGCACAGTGAAAGATCAAATGGAGATCCATGGGTTTCACAATGAGACGATTGTAAGGAGATATTCTTATATCTGGAATGCTCTGCCACAACACATCAGACTACCTTGCCAAGCTTCAAAAGGAACCTGAAGACCCACCTCTTCCGACAAGCCTATAACCTGCAGGACTACAACCTTTCGTAACCCTCAGTCTGATACAGCACCGCACAATCAGCTCTACCCTAACCTACTGTATCCCTATCTATCCCTTGTAGACTGTGAGCCCTCGCGGGCAGGGATCTCTCTCCTCCTGTACCTGTCTGTGTCTTGTACTGTTTAAGATTATTGTACTTGTCCCTATTATGTATACCCCTTTCACATGTAAAGCGCCATGGAATTGATGGCGCTATAATAATAAATAATAATTCTTGTCCCACTATATATATAAAGAGACCTAGAAAGCAAAAATAAAAATAGAAAGTAACAAGAGTTAAAAGTGTATTGAGCATACACAATTAAAATGAAAACCCCACAAGGCCACCAATTTAACAAAATTATTATGTGTCATGTGGCAATTAGCATGCCACAAGGGACCCAAGATAGTACAGGGAGATGACAAGAGGAGAAAAGGACGTAATTCCACCAAAAATCCGGGGGAATTGTACGAATTATAATTATAATGCCAGACCAAGGTGGGGATGTATCAGAATTGCCCATTATAGAAATGGGGCAAAGCTAACCACTTCAATCAATCCAAAGGGCACGAGGGTGTTCAGGGAGACAATCCACTTGGACTCCCGCTGCGCGAGAGTCTTCCGTAGATTGCCGCCCCGAACACCCCCATGGATGACATCAATGCCCCTAATCTGTAATGATTTAGGACTACAATTATGGGCAGTCCTGAAGTGGCGGGGCAATGTTTTCAGCAGGGTAACATCTTCCACTGAAGCAGCCGCAATAATATCTCTCACGTGCTCCCTGACCCTAACGCGGAGCTCACGTGACGTGAGCCCCACATAGATCAGGGAGCACGAGCATGTAGCGTAATAAACCACATGTGTGGTGCTGCAGGTGATGTATTTGACTCGCCCACCCCAGGGCTGTGGGACACCCGGTGCCGGGCCGGACTAGTCCGGGGGTCGTCAGTGGTGGCGGGGCCCGGCTCCGTGGCCCTGGTGGGTGTCAGTTAAATATGGCTGGTGACTTGGGAGTAATTAAAGTTTTTTTATTTCATGACGCCACCTGTGGTTTGCGGCTATTAAGCCGCCGCTGCTGTGTGAGGCCTCCGGGGTGATGATATGGCAGCAATGGTGGTACTGCTCCCCACAGGTGGAGCGGTGCCCCGGGGACACTGTTGGTGCTTATTAGTGTCTATGCAGAGAAATAACTGAGGCAACACCAGGGGTGCAGTTTCAAGGTCTTTACTCACAGTTCTTGTCAAGGCCTGCAGGAGCCTTTGGACTGCTGGGACCACCGTTAGGGACCTCCGCCGATCCCGGGTAGATCTGGGGGTTGATGCCAGTGCACCCCTCTAATTGTGTCCTTTCTCAGCTGACTTCACTGGCCACCAGCTCTGAAGCTATCTGTGGCCCTGGAATCCCTTCGTTCCCTGCTTGGTGTCACCTGGACCCTCCAAGTCCCAGGGTCTTCACCAGGAAGGTCACTTTCTTCTTTCTTTAGCTCCTGCCTGACTAGAGCTCTTCTTCTACTCTCTGTTTCTCTCCTTCTCTGTTGCTTTCTTTCTCTGTTGCGGACACTCTGAACTCACAGAGCTCCTTTCTCTTTCACAGCTACATGCTGGCTCCTCACTCTCTCACTCTCTGAGGTAAACTGAAACTCTGACCTTCCTCTCTGCTCTACACTCGGCTGGCTCTTCCCACCCCCCGGTTGCTAAGCTACCACCCTATGGGAGCAGGGATGGGTCTTACGGCCCTTCTCAGCATGCAGCATGGGAGGGTTGCTGCCACTGTCCCTGGTCCCAGTGTGTGCCTAGCAATGGGTGTAGTGCAGTTTTACCTGTGAACTGGCATGTACCCCTTTCCTTACCCAGGATGGGACATCACACCTCTGACTGGGGTGCAATGTCACTGTGGCGCTGGAAGCCTCAGGGGCGCCACACTCCCCCACAGCGAATCCCAGCACGTCCTCGGGCTGAAACAACAAAAACAATGAAACAATGGAAGAAACTGCAAAATTTTGTTATGCATAAAACATTAAAACTTTAGGACATTACATCCCTTTATGGGAGGCACATAAATAACACATTCACCGGGGACCACATTCCAGTCCAGTGGCCCGGTAACACATAAACAGGGGGGGTCATCTTCAAAAAGAACAGGGGACAAGGATTCAGGAATAGGGTGTCATCTTCGAAAAGAACACGGGGCAGTAAGGCAGGGGCTATGTACTGTCCTGACTCCATTAACTCCTTGTCGTCCTCCACCAGGGGCTCCGACCCTTGATGGCGCCCACTGGGACTCTGACCCAGCGACGGTCAACAAGTCAGACAAGGTCCTCCTCCTTCCACCTCTTGTGCTGGGTGGCGTCTGAGAACTTAGGGACGTTCAACAAAGGCAGGAGGCATTATTTCTGGAGCAGGTCCTTTAAAACTTTCAACTCGAACGTTTAACTTCAGGGGTTAACTTACGGATGCGATTACCATTGCAGGGGACCGTACTGTGCCAATGTCGTACGGGACACCGGACTTCTTCTCCAGGCACAATACATCCCCGGGCTCTGAACCTCCAGCGGGAACGGTGGTGGGGGCAGCCTACACGGTACCTCTTGATCCCTTGAGTGGTGCTTCACAGGGCGCACTCATCACGGTGCTGTCGGGTCCTGGCTCCCAGCTGAGGAGGGATGCCGTGGGGGTCTGCGTGGCTTTATCTTCACGCGACACGGCTGCTGCGGCGGCACTCTGTTGCTGGGCCCACACCGCGCCGACCATCCTCCGGACTTCCGCCTTCCAGTCAAGCACCTGCTGCAGTGTCTGTGCTCTCACCCGGACGCAGAATCGACCCAGCTCCCGCTCCAACCAGACAGCGGTTCCCGCGTGGAGCTCACTCGGGCTGCGATCCTCCACATCAAAGGCCACTCCGCCTCTTCCACTTCGGAGTCCCGCCATGCTGCCGACAGGGCTGAACGCAGACATCCGCTCCCCCTTGGTCTTTTCGTGATCCTCGTTCTCCGGCCGGTAAGTCGACTTCTCCTTAGTGGACCTTACCAGGCTCTGCTTTCTTTTCAAACTCCCTTCTGGGTCGCACGGGGTTAATGGCTCTCTGCTCTGATGGCACGCTCCCTTCGCGCTCTTTTTCGGGCACGCCCCCCTTCTTCCTGCGCTCAGCGAGGCTAATGGCGGCGGCAGTTTTCAAACAGTAACACAGTCTTTTAAGCACAGTTTCTGCAGGCGCACAGTACCCGGTGGGACCGGGCACGAAATCCTGTTCGTGACGCCAAAGTTGACTCGCCCACCCCAGGGCTGTGGGACACCCGGTGCCGGGCCGGACTAGTCCGGGGGTCGTCAGTGGTGGCGGGGCCCGGCTCCGTGGCCCTGGTGGGTGTCAGTTAAATATGGCTGGTGACTTGGGAGTAATTAAAGTTTTTTTATTTCGTGACGCCACCTGTGGTTTGCGGCTATTAAGCCGCCGCTGCTGTGTGAGGCCTCCGGGGTGATGATATGGCAGCAATGGTGGTACTGCTCCCCACAGGTGGAGCGGTACCCCGGGGACACTGTTGGTGCTTATTAGTGTCTATGCAGAGAAATAACTGAGGCAACACCAGGGGTGCAGTTTCAAGGTCTTTACTCACAGTTCTTGTCAAGGCCTGCAGGAGCCTTTGGACTGCTGGGACCACCGTCAGGGACCTCCGCCGATCCCGGGTAGATCTGGGGGTTGATGCCAGTGCACCCCTCTGATTGTGTCCTTTCTCAGCTGACTTCACTGGCCACCAGCTCTGAAGCTATCTGTGGCCCTGGAATCCCTTCGTTCCCTGCTTGGTGTCACCTGGACCCTCCGAGTCCCAGGGTCTTCACCAGGAAGGTCACTTTCACTTTCTTCTTTCTTTAGCTCCTGCCTGACTAGAGCTCTTCTTCTACTCTCTGTTTCTCTCTTTCTCTGTTGCTTTCTTTCTCTGTTGCGGACACTCTGAACTCACAGAGCTCCTTTCTCTTTCACAGCTACATGCTGGCTCCTCACTCTCTCACTCTCTGAGGTAAACTGAAACTCTGACCTTCCTCTCTGCTCTACACTCGGCTGGCTCTTCCCACCCACCGGTTGCTAAGCTACCACCCTATGTGAGCAGGGATGGGTCTTACGGCCCCTCTCAGCATGCAGCATGGGAGGGTTTCTGCCACTGTCCCTGGTCCCAGTGTGTGCCTAGCAATGGGTGTAGTGCAGTTTTACCTGTGAACTGGCATGTACCCCTTTCCTTACCCAGGATGGGACATCACACCTCTGACTGGGGTGCAATGTCTCTGTGGCGCTGGAAGCCTCAGGGGCGCCACATATTCATTGATGGAAAATACCTTTTTACCATCGGAAGAAGTGAAGGATGGTACCCTGATGATGTTACTACAGGTGGCACAATGGCCGCATGGGAAACAGCCCCGGAGGGGACCCCTGGATCCAAAGAAATTCTGTCTAGGAGGGACGTAGTGACTCCTGACAAGAAGATCCCCCAGGTTTTTTGCCCGCCTAGCTGTCATGAGGGGTCTCCTAAGAAGCACTTCGGCCAAGGTAGGCTCCGTAGAAAGTAGCGACCAGTGCTTCTCAAGGATTCCCCTCATCGTGTCCCACTCATGATTGAACGTCCCAATAAAACGGATCTGATTGTCCATGGTTGGCCGACGTTTGTATTGGAGATGATTTTCCCTGGGGGTATTTTTGGCACGTAGATAGCCTTTCTTAATGCATCTATTGCTTTACCCCCTCTCTCTAAACCTGCATCGGAGATCGGACGACTGGGTTCAAAGGTGGAAGAGGTAGAGCAGATCCGCTTCATCCTCAAAAACTGTCCGGTCGGGATGGCGCGTATGGTTGACATGGTATGACCCGAGGATGCGTGAAGGAGGGCATTGACCGACGTGTCCTTGCGGAAGATGTCGGTCTGAATGCCCCCCAACGCATCCACATAAATACTGACATCAAGAAAATCCAACTGAGTTTTACTGGATCTATGAGTCAGTTTAATATTAAGGGAATTAGAATTAAGGTCAGCCATGAATTGATCGAGCTGCCCGACCGTGCCCTGCCAGATAACAAAAACATCATCAATGAAGCGGAGCCAGCACTGCACATGGGAGCTCCCCACAGCACCACCGTCCCCAAATACCAACCTCTCCCATTAACCCAGGAAGAGGTTGGTATAGGCGGGCGCGCAGGAAGCGCCCATTGCAGTGCCGTGCCGCTGTCAATAAAATAAATCCTTGAAAACAAAAAAATTATGTGACAGGGCAAAGTCGAGCAGCTCCATCACCAATGTGACCATGGCGCCATCGAGACCGGAGGTTGAGAGGTAGAAGCGGACTGCCTCCAGATCGTTAGTATGTCCGATGCAGGTATAGAGAGACCCCACGTCGGCACAAACCATGAGCATATCCGAATCCATAAAGATGCCATCAAGGCACCTCAGGACGTTCGTGGTGTCCTTGACATAGGAGGGTAAGTTTTCAACACAACCCACAAGGATGCAGGGCCTACCCCCTAGGGACCCGGAGACCCAGTGCAGGTAACACCAAAAACCCAGGTAATCCCAGTTTTTCCCAAACAATCCCTCATACAATGGTACTTAGCAAGGGTTGGACCAATGAATGGCCGCCTAGAGGTGGAGCCAGACCAATCCACTAGTTGACAGGTGGGAGGGGCAGACTATGGAGAGTAGTCAGTTGAGAGTTGACTGTAGCAGGAGATGAGTGAAGGTGGAAGCGAAGTGATGTCCTGACTCAGGTTAACAGTAACCTGGTACCCAGGAGAGTAGTTGCCGGTGGAGTACGGTGGAGTACTCCTGGAACTACGCACTGACGGGGTACAGGACCCTAGGACAGGAAAGAGCTTCAAGCCGACCTGTTAACACCTGCACAGCGAGGGGACCATCAAGGACCTCACTGACCCTAAGAATCCGCAGACTCAGTAACAAAGGGAGAACCGGGGACAGGACCAGAGTCTCCAACCCCACAGGGTTCACGCTACCGTCAGGTGGACAGAAGTGGACAAACAACCGGACGGGGACCCCCAGTTGCTCTACGCCACGGGGACCCATTTACCAGAGACAGGTGCAGGGGAAGAAGGTACCAGAGTACTAAACTGGTACTGGGACGAAGGGGACCTGAAGGTGAAACCAGCCGGCCTTGGGTAATCTCTTGCCACCTACCAGCAGTGAGTAAAAACCAGTTGCAGTATACCTCTGTGTGGACTACCTTCTTGCAACGCCCATCACAACACCCATCCTCTGGGGCCAAGCCCTGCTTGCGGAGGGCCTACCATCCAGGCTGCAATCACCACCAGCCTCAGTAGTGACATTCTGCAGCGGCGGCTCCATATATATATATAGCTGTAACACTGCAAGTGGCATCACATATGAACACTAACCTAAATCCCCTGTAAATACACCCCATTACAAAAAGGGCCCAGGGCACGAAACCGGGCAATGGCTACCACCCTGACATTGCCAAGAGAGACACTGCTCGGTACAGAGTACGCCATATCCCTGGGCATGACATAAGCACCTTACTGTTGTATATTTGTGTTTCGTAAAGGCACCGGCAGTTAACCCCCTCTTGACCCGGGATAGGTATTACCCCTGATAAGTGGTGTAATACCCTGTGGCGCCTGAAGCCCAGGGGCGCCACACTTCCACTGTGAGTAGAATTGTGGACAGCATTGGAGTAAGCGGAGAAATGTCATCCGGTTGGTGTATTGCGCGCTCTACTGGCTTTTTTCTGCAGGGCTCCAAATCTGCAGTTCAGTCTCAGAGGTAAAGCGCTTGGTGGCTTATTCTTCATTATAACTAACGCGTTGGGGACATGATTTTGTACAACTGATACCTAATTTAGCAGAGGTCTCCTCCTTTGTGAAGAACCACCCGCTCATTATTTCATCCTTCTCAATGGACTGCGCAGAGCCATCATTGCTAACCAGGGTATCGATGAAAGAGAACACGGAGCCGATGTCATCTAGCAAGCTTCGCCAGAGTCAGGGAAGATCTATTTTCTGGACTCGGTAGGTCATCCATAGCCACTGGCCGGGAGCTTGGAAAACCTCCTCATACCCGGCTCCTCTTTTAATTAGCAAACCCGGTGCAACGTCTAATGTTCATCACGTCGCACAACTATGATGCCGCGCCAGGTCGGCTAATCAATAGAAGAGCAGCCAGGGATGTTGTCAGGGAAGAGACGGTTCTCAGGACTCCTGTCTGGCTCCAGCTAATCAATTTGCACCATCTTTATCCTCCACTATAGGAAAAAGACTGCGTGAGAGGGCTCTTCTCCACTTGCGTTTACAAATTCACAGCGACACTCGGCTACAAATGTGAGTCGAGTGTCCTGTGTATGATCTGCATGTGGTCTGCGTACGGTGTGTGTTTTTTTTCCTCACAGAGCATCCGTATGACACACGAGCATCGTGCGGGTGCTATGTGAGTGTTTATGCAAGCAGCGGTGGACTGGCTACCGGAGGAATCTCCAGTAATACCAGTCCTGGCTGTGGTTACCTGCACTGAACTCCGGAACTGTCACCTGAGCTCCAGAGATCAGCCTGGTCTGTCTGCAGCTGTGCTGAACTGAACAGCAATCGCCAGGGAATCAATCACTCGGCGCTCACTGTTCAGGCTGCACTCTGGAGCTCAGGTGACAGCTCTAAAGTTCAGTGCATGTAACCACGGTCAGGACTGGTATTACTGGAGATTCCTCCGGTAGCCAGTCTGACGCGGTATGCAAGTGTCAAGGATCCGTGTGATATGCGTATGCCATCTGTATGACATGCGTATGCCACCCAGATTCTGATTTTTTTCTCGCTCCCATGGGATTGCATGGGGGTGCGAGAGCCGGGACTCTGTGATATCGCAGCATGCTGCGATTTCACTGAGAGCACGAGACGTGTCGTAAAACATTTAGCAAGAGGACACGGTCTCATTGATTAACACTGGTGCGAGTGCAATCCGATTTTCTATCGGATCGCACTCGCACATAGAAATTGCAAGTGGAGAAGAGCCCTAAAGGCGCTTTTCCACCTGCGATTAAATAATCTCTAAAAAAATTGTTTAAAAGAACAGAGAGTCCTCAGTGGTTGATACCTTTTAATGGCTAACTGAAAAGATGGTAATAATTGCAAGCTTTCGAGACTACTCAGGTCTCTTCATCAGGCATGGTATAACACAAAATCTGAAGAGTCACGTATTTATACACAACAGGACTTAGAATAGTGCAGTAAAAAGAAAAAAAAAAAAAAAGAAAAAAAAAAAAAAAAGAACAAGTTATATGAAACAGAACTATCTCTATTTGAGTAGTCTCGAAAGCTTGCAATTATTACCATCTTTTCAGTTAGCCATTAAAAGGTATCAACCACTGAGGACTCTCTGTTCTTTTAAACAATTTTTTTATCTCTACTGGCTAACACGGTACAAAGATATATTTTACTTGTATGTAAATAATCTCTGCGATACGTGAGTATCATGCGTATGGTCTGCGTTTTTTTCTCACCTAGCATTCGTATGACATGCGAGTGCTATGCGAGTGCCGTAGTCTGTAGATTTTTCATACCAAGGAACCATGTGACATACGTATGCAATCAGTGTGACAAACGTATGCCTTCTGTATGACATGCGTATGTCATCCGTATTGCGATATTTTTCTCGCTCCCATAGGGTTGCATTGGGTGCGAGAGCTGAGTCACGCTGACAAATCACAGCATGCTGCGATTTCAGTAAGAGTGCGATTCGTGTGGAGAGAAATTGCTCAGGATGGCATGGTCACATAGCTTAACACTGGTGAGAGTGCAATCCGATTTTGCATCGGATCGCACTCGCTCAAGAAAATCGCAGATGGAAAAGTGCCCTAAGTCATAAAAATGCACCACATCCTTCTAGAAGCCATGACTTTTGCACTGACAGCCTTCTATCTATTACACTATCGGAGATGTCAATCTAGGGGAGACCTTCACCGGAAGATACCTGAGCGGCAGGTCGTGGGAAAGATAGAAGTGAGCTTTCCCATTGTGTGGCTTATATGAACAGGAGTGACTAAATGTATTCACGTCATTTGTAATAATATTATACCCGATACCACCTAAATAGATTCGGTCACCAGGATTTTCCTATGTAATTTGAGAGCAGCATGGTGTAGAGGCTGAGATCCTGATCCGGTGATGTGTCACTTACTGGGCTGTGTGTTGCTGTTTCAATAAAATCAGTGTTTTATCAGCTAGGTGTCTCATGCTTTCTTATCCTGCTGTTCTGTGTAGCTCTACCCCCGCCACTGATTAGCAGCTTTCTGTCAATATACAGAGTACACAGAAACAACAAATTAATGGCCCAATCACAATAGTGCTAACTCTAGAATCGAAAAATACCGATGAAGTAACCAGAGTAGATAGCAAAAAATAAAATCAGAATTATTTTATTGAAGACATTATTTTAAAAAAACACATTTTTTTTTAAAAGGACATTTTTGGAGAAAATAGAATAAAGAGGGGATTTTTGCCAATAAACAATCCTTCCAGGAACCACTTCACTTCACGTATGTGTGTATCACAGTAGACCACAGATGTTCACTTTGAATTATGATTTCTCAATATTCAAAGAAGAGGGATTAAATAACATGCTAAAAGCAAGAAAAAACTCCTAAAAAAGATATATTGCACACCCGCAGGGGAAAATTTTGTGCAGTCCCAAGGAGAAAAGATATAAAGACAAAGCAGTGGTTTGTAAAACCTCAAAATAGCAAACAATTATTGCACTTTATCCTCCTATTTGTATCTCCTTTCAGGCATTCTTATTTTCTTTATATGGGCAAGTGTATTTAAAAACTTCACTTTACTAAGTTTTTCTGTCTAAAAAAGCCTTATTGGCAATACTTTTTATAATATGTACTTGCTTGCAAATTTTTTCTACATCTATGGGAAAGTGCAATAATTGTTTGCTATTTTGAGGTTTTACAAACCACTGCTTTGTCTTTATATCTTTTCTCCTTGGGACTGCACAAAATTTTCCCCTGCAGGTGTGCAATATATCTTTTTTAGGAGTTTTTTTCTTGCTTTTAGCATGTTATTTAATCCCTCTTCTTTGCATATTGAGAAATCATAATTCAAAGTGAACATCTGTGGTCTAGAGTACACAGAAAACTGCCAGTCAGTATTGTGGACAGGGTTATACATGGCTCAGCATTCTTAGCACTGCTAGGTCAGTCTGCAGCAGAGAAACTAGGGATTATATCAGAATTAAAACAAACAGCCCAATAAGTGACTCATCGCCGGAATCGGGGTCTCAACCCCTACACCGTACCGCTCTCAGATTACATAATACGAATATACTGACAGATTCATTTTTTATGTTCAATCTTTTTTATTAAGTATTTTTTCACAATTACAATAATCATCATGAACGTATATTGAAAACATTTACAAATTTCCAACACAAGAATGTAACGAACTATTTGGTTATGTCCTTTTGTGTCCTAAGACACAAATCCCTCCGTCCATTCCGAACTTTACCCACGTATCCCCATGACCTTCTGTAGCTGAGTTCATGCAATACTAGGAATGTAGCCAAAAACAACTACATTTGGACTTCCTGGGTCACTAGGACAGAATATCTTAAGACATATTATATTGTTCGTCACTTCCAGAGAGATTAAAGACTCCATCAAGACTATAGATAGGAATGAGTAAAGAGCAGCATGGAAGATACAAATAAGAAAAAAGAGAAAGCAGGGGGGGGGGGGAAGGGATCGAAGTCACCCGGGGGACCCGTGACCAAGGGTCAAACCGAAGCCTCCTTTTCCTCCTTCCATATCTCTCCGCGCAGGCAAGTGTCCCTGTCACACCATTTCAAGGTCTCTTAAAATAGCTTATGGAAATCCGTGGAGTCATGGAAACTTATCCACTCACTCTAGGTTGTATAGAACTTATCTCCATATCCAGAGAGATCAGCCGGCATTTCCTCCATTCTGTAGATATCGGTCATTTCCGAATACCATTCTGTGATTGGAGGAATTGTGGTCGTTTTCCAATGTCTTGGAATTACCGAGTGGGCGGCTGTTATGCAGAATCTCAGGATGTCTTTCTTGTGGTAAGAGATTGACTGTGGCAAAATGGACAGTAGGGCAATTTTAGGAGAGCTCATCACCTGTCTCCCAGTTATGAGTCGGTAATTGTCAAATACCTTCGTCCAAAAGGGTTTTATCAACTGGCACTCCCACCAGATATGAATCATGATGCCCTTCTCCTTGTTACATCTCCAACATATTTGGGAGACCTGTGGGAAGATCGCGTGAAGCTTTGACGGATATTGATACCACCGTGTTAATATTTTATAATTTTTCTCCTGTGCAGAGCATGCAATTGACATCTTGTGGCTGAATAAGAAACCTTTCGCCCACTCCTCCTGTGAGATGGTCTCCCCCAGATCCCGTTCCCAAGCCAGCTGGTAGTTTATCTTATCAGCTCCCCCATGTCTGATAAGGACCTTATATATGAGGGAGATTGCATGATCCGGGGAGTCCCCCCTTCCGAACAATTCCTCCAGTGGAGTAAGGGTACCTTCACACTTAGCGATGCAGCAGCGATCCGACCAGCGATCTGACCTGGTCAGGATCGCTGCTGCATCGCTACATGGTCGCTGGTGAGCTGTCAAACAGGCAGATCTCACCAGCGACCAGTGAACAGCCCCCAGCCAGCAGCGACGTGCAAGCGACGCTGCGCTTGCACGGAGCCGCCGTCTGGAAGCTGCGGAGACTGGTAACTAAGGTAAACATCGGGTATGGTTACCCGATGTTTACATTAGTTACCAGTGTGAGCAGGGAGCAGGGAGCCGCGCACACTGAGCGCTGGCTCCTTGCTCTCCTAGCTACAGTACACATCGGGTTAATTAACCCGATGTGTAATGCAGCTACATGTGCAGAGAGCAGGGAGCCGCGCACACTGCTTAGCGCTGGCTCCTTGCTCTCCTAGCTGCTGTACACATCGGGTTAATTAACCCGATGTGTACAGCAGCTACATGTGCAGAGAGCCGGAGCCGGCAGCACAGGCAGCGTGAGAGCTGCAGAGGCTGGTAACTAAGGTAAATATCGGGTAACCACCTTGGTTACCCGATGTTTATCTTGGTTACAAGCTAAGCTCAGCTGTCAGACGCCGGCTCCTGCTCCCTGCTCGCTTCATTTGTCGCTCTCTTGCTGTCACATACAGCGATCTGTGTGTCACAGCAGGAGAGCGGCTTTGAAGAAAACGAACCAGGGCTGTGTGTAACGAGCAGCGATCTCGCAGCAGGGGCCAGATCGCTGCTCATTGTCACACACAGCGAGATCGCTAATGAGGTCACTGCTGCGTCACAAAAAGCGTGACTCAGCAGCGATCTCGGCAGCGAGCTCGCTGTGTGTGAAGCACCCCTAAGAGTTCTGCGGATCAGGCCCTTTGCCTCCCGTGTAGCGATAAACGACTGCAGCTGTATGTACTCAAACCACTGCACTCCTCTCCCCATGGGCCGCAATCTGATATCCTGAAAGTCAGGCAGCTTACCATCCACGAGAATGTCCCCGACGCGGGTGTCCTCCACTGCCCTCCATCCGAGAAAAGCGCTCTTCCGATAACCAGGACGGAAAGAAGGGCAAGAAAAGAGGGGAGACAGGGGGCCTAGAGTGTTTAGTGGAGCAAATTTGCTTGATACTGTATGCCAAACTTTGAGGGTGTCCCTTGTGTATTTCGGTGCCGGACCCATCATGGAAATGTCTGGTAGTGGTATCCAGGGGAGATGGCCCAGAGGGACTGGAAGACCTGTCTGTTCTATCTGTACCCATTGTTTATTTTTGTTCTGGAAAGTCCAATCCAGCACTCGGACCAGAGCTGAGGCTTGGAAGTATGTTTTAAAGTCAGGGAGTCCAGCTCCCCCCTCTTCCTTCAGGCGAGTCAAGGAGCGTAACCCAATCCAGGGCCTCCTCCCCCCCACACAAAGCGCACCAAAGCTGAACGTAGGCTCTGAAAAAACCCACTTGGGGGTATTATAGGGACAGTTTGGTAAATGTATAAAAAACGGGGTAAAATATCCATCTTAACTACGTTCATCCTACCGAACCACGATAGTCTCAATCCATTGTAGGATGTGAGATTTTTAATTGTTCGGTTTAGCAGGGTTTGATAGTTAAGCGTATATAATTTAGATAAATCTGCCGGAATGTACACCCCCAGATACTTCACTGCCTCAGGTTTCCACTTGAATGGGAAATTGGAGGCGATCCGACTAACCTCTGATTGGGGCAACGAAATATTCAAGGCCTCCGACTTAGAAAAATTGACCCTAAAATTACTTAAGTGGCCAAATCGTTCAAGTTCCTTCATCAATGATGGTAGGGAAGTGTGTGGTTGGCTGACGTATAATAGTAAATCATCTGCGTACAATGCCGCTTTATGATGAACTGAACCACATCTAATCCCCTGGATATCATCGTTTTTCCTAATGGCATTCGCTAAATGTTCCATAACAATTACATATAGCAGAGGGGACAAAGGGCACCCCTGTCTGGTCCCATTCTGTATGGCAAAGGAGGAGGACAACATACCATTGATCCGGACCCGGGCAGTCGGACCAGAGTATAGCGCAAAGATTTTTTGTAGGAACTTGGGACCCAATCCCAATTGATCTAGAGCTGCTCTCATAAATCCCCAGTGGACCCGGTCAAAGGCCTTTTCTGCATTGATGGACAATAAGCCCATGGGGATTGATTCAAGCTTGGCCTTCGCTACCAGAAGTCCAGTCTTGATGGTATTATCCGTGGCTTCACGGCCTTTGACAAAGCCCACCTGATCTGTATGTATACTCGGGGGCAGCAAGGGCGCCAATCTGTCCGCCAATATCTTAGAGAAGAGTTTGATGTCAATGTTCAGCAGAGATATGGGTCGATAATTTGCAGCATGTGCTAGGTCCTTCCCGGACTTGGGGATTACACTAATGTGTGCCTCGAGGGTCTGAGGAACGAATCCAACCTCTCCATCCAAAGAGTTAAATGTTCTGGCCATAATTGGGGCCAACTGCGCTCCGAACAGCTTATAAGAAGCCGGAGTGAATCCATCCGGTCCCGGGCATTTACCAGAGGGGGTGTGTCGAATAGCGGCACCGATCTCTGTTTCTGAAATGTCCTCCTCCAAAGCCCCAGAAAGCAAGACATCCAGAGGGGGGAGGGCAGTATCTCTTACATATTTTCTCATTTTTTTCCCCTAGCTCCGTAGGGGCGAGGTCCGCGAACTGACCCTTAATGTTATATAACTTGTCATAGTATGATTTGAAGACTTCAAGGATCTCCCCTGGATCGTGTGTGTTCCTGTCTCTCTGCGTCTTAATATATGGAATGTATGAAACGGCAGCCCTGGGATGCAGCAGGCGTGCCAGAGGACGTCTGCATTTATCTGCCGCTTCATAAAAGAATCGCTTCATACGTTCTCTCTGATACAAATACCTCCGGTCCAGAAGGTCTTTAAGTGCGGCTCGCTTTTGAATAAGGTCCGCCATGTCCGTTGGGGCGAGCGTCTGCTTATGCCGAAGCTCCAATCGGTGAATCTGCTGCAATAATTCGTTCACCTCCTCTGTCCTTTCTTTTTTAAGTCTGGAGCCGTGCTTAATCAGCACCCCCCTCAAGACGCATTTCAATGTTTCCCACTGGACCGGAGGAGATGTTGAATCTCCTTTATGTACCTGGACGAAGGACTCTATTGTGTCCTGCAACTCTTTCTGGCATATGTTATCTTTGAGAAGATTGCTATTTAGCCTCCATGTCCATGGGCGCTGGGTGACGGGGAGGATCTGTAGGGACAAGTAAATTGGGGCATGGTCGGACCAAAATATATCTCCAATTTTAGCTATCGGTTGCCAAGAAAGGGCTTGCTGTCCCACCAAAAAGAGATCAATTCTAGTGTATGTGTTATGTGGAGGGGAGAAGTAAGTATAGTCCTTACCCTGTGGATTCAGAATGCGCCAAATGTCTATCAGTTGGAGGGCATGGAGGTCCCGCCTCAAAGAACTCATCTCGCGATGTCGACCTGGGCCCCTTCCAGAGGAGGAATCTACTGCTGGATTTAGGGTAAAATTAAAGTCCCCGCCAATAAGCAGCGTCCCCTCTGCGAAGTCCGCCAGTGTCTTCAGGAGAGATCTGCACATAGAAACCTGGTTATTGTTTGGAAGATACCAATTTGCAATGCTAAACACCATATTGAAGACCCTCAATTTGAGGAACACGTATCTACCTTGGCTATCTATGCGTGTATCAATGACCGTATGCGCAAGCTGTTTATGTATTGCTACAGAGACTCCCTTAGACTTAGCCTCTGGGTTAGTGCTGTGGTACCATACGGGGTAGAATCTATCTTTAAATGCTGGTATATTGCCGGTTTTGAAATGCGTCTCCTGCAACAGGAGGATTTGTGTCCTCTGTTTGTGCATGGAGTAAAGGACCTGCGAGCGCTTCTGTGGGATATTGAATCCCCTTACATTGAGTGAACATAATCTAAGAGCCTCCATCTCCCCGTCTACAGGTCCCCCAAGGAACAGGGAGTTATTATTATCAGGAGGGGGCAAGGGAGAGGGGGGTCGGGTTGAAAAAAGGGGGGGGGGAGGTGATGTGCAGAAGGAGAAAGAGAAGAGAAGGTAGTACAACTACTAAGGAGAGTTAGCGATAGAACTAGTTATAGATGGGAGCAAAGAAGGGAGGAAAGAAGGAAAAAGAAAAGGAGGAAGAAAAAAGGAATAAAAAGGAGGGAATAAGAAAAAAAGAAAGGGGAAGAAAAAGAAGAAGAAAAAGATAGGCCCTCAACAATAGTATCAGGCCGCGATCGTGGGGTCAGTATAACCTACACCTGCCCGCAGCGTGTAGAACCCCGGTGGGGAGTAGACTTTCAAAAGAGGCCCGTCCCCCCCGGACCGGCCCCAGACCCCTTAAAATGAAGTATTTTAAACTAGAACAATATTCGATGACGACATACCTTCACCCCACTTATCATTGAAATTCAAATAACTGTTAGTATTTAACTAGTAAGACATCAAAATAGCTATTACGTTCCTGAGATTGATGGCTCAGGTCAGAACTTGGCCGATACAAACTCTGAATCAACTCTAAACTGGCCTGCAAGATCTGGATTCAACAACATGTCCAAGACTGGAAAGGGTGGGATGATCTCACTCCCCCTCACGGTCAGCCGGTGTCATTTCTACCCCTTTCTTTCGCTGTGGGCCCCGATTTTTCCTGCGAGTATTCTCTCGTTGCGGGAGAGGGTTGGTGATTGACTCTCCGGGAAAACTGTGTACTCGTGGCCACTCCTTGTCTGGGATATGGACGACCGGTAATCCAAGGGCTGCACAAAAGGATGGAATATCCAGTAGAGAATGGAGCACATGAAAACCTCCAGCATGTCGGACCTGTAATTTAAAGGGGAAACCCCAAGAATACAGAATATTTCTCTGTCGTAGGATGTCCAGTAGAGGTCTCAGGGCCCTACGCTTCTGTAGAATGTGCCTAGACAAATCCGGGAGTAATTGGATCGGTGTATTCTTAAACATGACAGAGTCCCTTTGCCTAGCTTTGGCCAGGATTTCTTCTTTTTTTTTATACTTATAAACTCTACAGATTACATCCCGAGGATTAGCATTTTCCATTGGTTTGGGGCCCAGAGATCTATGTGCTCTGTCCAATTCCAAGTGGGAATCCCTTGGTAGGTCCAGAATGGAGTTGAACATACGTCCCAAGGATGCATCCAAGTCCTGGGGGGCTACGGACTCGGGGATACCCCATATCCTGATGTTATTACGTCTGCCCCTGTTCTCTAAATCGTCTAACAGATTCGTCAAGTTCTCTATTTGGATAGCTTGTGCCGCTAGGGTCTGTGCCTGTTGGGAAAGCTGTGCAGACATAGAGGCTGAGCACGTCTCGGAAGTTGTCATGCGTACATTTAACTGCTGCATTTCTCCTCTCATGGACTTAGACTCTGCTTTGTAGAAAGCCTCCATTCTGGTGATGTAATCCTCCATTTCTTCTCTAGTTGGGATAGCTCGGATACGGGCCTTAAGATCATCCCAGACACATATCTCTGATCCCCTCTCTCCAGTGTCTCCATCTCCCGGACTGTGTGGAGGAGACCTGAGGGCGACTGGTATCTTTCCCCTTTCAGGGGATGAGGGGGTTTCGCTTATACAGGAATCCCCCAGCGTGTCCAAGGCATTTACAGGGGGTCCCCTTTCCATCTGTTTAGGCTGGGCACTATAAGGAGCTGAGATTAAAGGGGCCTCCAATGAACTGTGTACAGCAGTAACAAATGGATCGTCACTAAGGCTCCCGACCCTTAACTGCTCTGTACTGAGCAATGCCTCCCTGTAATTCTCTAGTGTCTCCTGCGCAGGGGGCACCCCGTGGGGGATGTTATTATAGTCCTGATGCTGATTCCCCGTGTAGATCTGATGGGCTGGCCGCATCATCATCAGGGGCTTCCCCAGAGCCTTACCCCCATCCTGGCCTTCGGCATCCTGCTCTGCACGCTGCTCCATTTCCTCCCGGTCCCTCGGGCGGTGAGTCCCAGATGCTGCAGCTGCCGCCATTATGTGAGTGGAGGGGGTTCCCCTGTGCTGCGCCTCCTCACCGCGTCCGGGCCCATCACCGCCGCTGCTCTGCTTTCCCATCACCGCCGCCGTCTGGAGGGCCCTGGGCAGCTGAGGCTTTGTGATAGTGCCGCTTTCCTCCATGCTGCCGGGTGGCGTGGATGTCTCCCGGAGTGCTGCGGCCGCCATTTTAGGTGGGGAAGACACTCGGCCTGGTCCGGTGGAGCTCCTTAAGTATCTTGTAATGCGCGCAGGAGCCGGTGTCTGGTGTTCTATTTTGGGCTTGCCGCTATTGCTCCTTCTCTTAGCCGGCATTGGCTGATGTAGAGCCGGGTATGCGTCTCATAAACGGGGCCCAGGGCCTGTCCGAGCACGGGAGCAAGGGAGATCAGCGTCCTCACTCCTCCATTGCCAGGCCACGCCCCCCGACAGATTCATTTTTTAATCTTACTAATAAATGTGAAGTCTTATCCGTTACCAGTTACCTCCTCCTGTTCTTTCATTGCAGGAGGTTTCTTTTTCTTGATTGTCTTCCAGGGCGGCTCCGTGCGAGAACTGTGATCCCATCGAGATGCTATTTGGACAGTGAGCCGAACGTTTATCATTTTCCCATACACCTCCACAGTTGTATGAGTTACCCAAATTGGGGACCACTTATGTATTTTGATCCCCCTCCTTCTATGAACCCCTGGCTGTGTTTTGGAGTCTTAGGGGTACTTTGCACACTACGACATCGCAAGCCAATGCTGCGATGTTGAGCGCGATAGTCCCCGCCCATCGCAGCAGCGATGTCTTGTGATAGCTGCCATAGCGAACATTATCGCTACGGCATCTTCACATGCACTTACCTGCCCAGCAACGTCGCTCTGGCCGGCGACCCGCCTCCTTCCTAAGGGGGCGGGTCGTGCGGCGTCACAGCGATGTCACACAGCAAGCGGCCAATAGAAGTGGAGGGGTGGAGATGAGCGGGACGTAAATATCCCGCCCACCTCCTTCCTTCCTCATTGCAGACGGGACACAGGTAAGGTGATGTTTATCGCTCCTACGGCTTCACACACAGCGATGTGTGCTGCCTGCTGGAACGAGGAATAACATCGTACCGTCGCTGCTGCAAAATTATGGAAATGTCGGACCCTACACCGATCATACGATAACAACGCTTTTGCGCTCGTTAATCGTATGTAAAAGGATTCACATACTGCGATGTCGACAGCGACGCCGGATGTGCGTCACTTTCAATTTGACCCCACCGACATCGCACCTGCGATGTCGCAACGTGCAAAGTACCCCTTAGGCTATGTGCGCACTTTGCGTCGAGGTAGTTGCAGTTCACAAAGCATCCTCTGGCAGAAAGGACAATGCTTTTGGCTTTAAAAATGCATGTAAAACGCAAAGAAAGTAGCCTATGCGCACCTTGCGGTTTTCATGAGTTTTTAGTGTTTTTCCGGTGCTTTTAGAAACGCTGCAGTTTTGTAGTAAATTGAATGGATGGGAAACGCAGCCAAAATGGCAAAAACAATTGACATGTTGCTTCTTTAAAAGCTGAGTTTTTGCCCAAATTTATGCAAATTAAACGCAGCGTTTTGAACAGCAAAGTGCGCACAAGAAAGCACAATTTCCCATAGACTTTGCTTGAAAAGCATAACGCAAGCATTTTGGCATGAAAACGCTGCAGTTGAAAAAGCAGTGGAAAAGCAGGTAAAAAAGCAAAGTGTGCACATAGCCTTACACAACTGCAGCATAAAGTGACAAAGCAAAAAAAGTAAAAACTAAGGCCAGTGTCTCACTTGCGAGTGCCTCGCGTGTATCTTGCATGAGTCTCACGTTGCATCACCCAGCACGGACTCAATCTCCTCACAGGAGCTTCTCAGCTGCATAGAGATGTGTTATGATCCGGTAACCGTGGAAGATTACAAAAAAGAAAACATTAGTAGAAAAACACCAAGAAAAACAAGAGTAGTTGGAACCTGAGCTGACCGCAATCCCCTAACTATCAAACCACACTAGAAGTAGCCATGGAGCGTTCCTAAACACCTAGACGCCACGTCACAGCCAAAAAAACTAGCTACACCTCACAGATAGAAATGAGGAAATCTACCTTGCCTCAGAAAAGTCCCCAAAGGAATTGTCAGACCGCAACATATAGAGATTACGGTATGTAGGAAAACACGATACACATTTAGGAAAAATAGATTTAGCAAGGGTGAGGCCCGACTACCTAGATACAAAGGAAAGAAAAGGAAACTGATTGCGGTCAGTACAATACCCTGCAGAAAAATACCAATCGTAAAATAGTAAAAATGGCCCTGGAGGTCCAACAACCTCACCACCACTATATCAGGTACTCTTGCAAATCATGGGAGAACAAAATACCAAAAAGAACACAAAAATACAAAAGTACAAATAATTAAGTTTGACAGGGAGAATCTCCCTTTTCTTGCAGAAGAGCTAACCAAAGGAGAACCCCCATGCTCACCAAACTAGAAAAGCAAATCTTCACCTGCAAGAAAACAGATTCCAAACAAAACAAAAAGAAAAACAAACACCCTAAGGTGTAAATCAGGAAGCAAAGTAAAAGCTTGCAAACTTATCTGCAGAGGTCTTGCACAGGAAAACAGGAAGAACAAAATTCCAAGACATTTTCAGAGACTGAGGAAAATTCAACTATCACAGGCGCCAGAAAGGCAAAATGTGCTCTCCTAAGTATACCAGGCTTGTCTGCAATAGGACTTCCTTAATTTCCAATTAACGCCGACACCTGTCTGAGTCACCAACTCAGACTCAGCTTCACTACCATTCCTGGCCACCAGAGGGAGCACCAAAACAGCTCCCATACAGATGACATTCAGAGATGCATGCAACCGACCCGCTCCTGTGAGGAGAGTGTGAGTCCGTGCCGGGTGATACAACGCAAGACTCGGGCAAGATACACGAGAGGCACTCGCAAGTTTGACACCAGCCTAATATAAATACGAAGAGTCGGGAAGGTTTGGAGAAATGTTTTAATTACAAATATTTTCAATAATTTACAAAGATTACAGTATATTTGAAGATGTAAGAAAATGTAAACTCATTTAGTTCTAACAATATTAAAATATATGTAAACAGCATTATGTCGGTCACACCAGAGCACCACAAAATGAAGGCAGATATAGAAGAAAAGAAAACAAGTGGCATTGAAAAGTATGGTTCAACCCATGTAGATTGTGACCGATGGCCATTGATCTAAGTGTGGCGCCCCTGCAGCTTCAGGCGCCACAGGGTAGTGCACCTCACTTAAGGTGCAGTATTCATCTGGGGTAAGGAGGTGGTCATTCACTGGTGTTTATCACATTCACATTCACACACAGTAGTAGCCACTGAACTGGGTGCGAGGTCATTTGGATGGTCACCATAGCAATCGGACTTTCCACTCTCTGGAAGCACCTGGGGGGGGGTGGAGCTACACACACTAGGGACTAAGGTTACACGTACAGACACTTCAGAACAGCTTAGGACAGGAAAGATGGGGAGAGCTGTTAGCTCCCTCAGGACCAGCGCAGACCACGTGATGCGGAGCCCTAGGCTAGGGTTAACTTTATGTCCCTCTGGTAAATCCGCTGGGCAGGAGATTCCAAGTTTACTTGGCTACGTCAAGTGCCCGGGGCACAGCAGCAGATAGAGCCAGGAGTTGTGACCACAATCCAGCCAATAACGGACTCATGCTGCCTGCTATACGGGACGGGAACTAAACCCAGGACAGGAGTTTCTGAAGGACTACAGGTTACAGGGACTCATCTTATGTAGCGCCCGTCAAACATCAGGGTGCTACAAGGTTCTGCATCCTGACAAGGATGCAGGACCTACCCATTTAGGGACCCAGAACCCCAGTGCCGATACAACCAAGGTAATCCCAGTTTTCCCAAACAATCCGCCATACAATGGTATTTAGCTAGGGTGGGACCCATGGATGGCCGCCTAGAGGTGGAGCCACTCCAGTACACTAGTAGACCAGGTGAGAAGGGCAGACTGAGGAGAGTCAGAACACAAGAAGACAGTAGTGAGAAAGGAGTCTGCAGTGAAAGGGAGCAGACACGGTCAGAACAGAGTTGACACAGGAAGTGTAAAGCTGTGAATAAGCAACGTCCTGAGTGGGGTTGATGGTGACCTGGTATCCAGGAGAAGTAGTTGCCGGTGGAGCACTCCCGGAACTACGCTCCAACGAGGTACAGGACCCTAGGACAGGAAAGAGCTTCAAGCCAACCTGTTAACACCTGCACTGCAAAGGGGACCATCCAGGACTTGCTGACCCTAAAGAATCTGAAGACTCAGTAGCAAAGGGAGAACCAGGGACAGGACCAGAGACTCCAACTCCACAAGGTTCACACTAACGTCAGGCGGACAGAAGTGGACAAACCACAGACCGGGGCCCCCCAGTGTTCTATACCACGGGGACCAACTTACTAGAGGCGAGTGCAGGGGAAGAAGGTACCAGAGAACCAGGCTGGCACTGGGACGAAGTGGACCTTTAGGTGAAACCAGCCGACCTCGGGCAACCAGTTAACACCTCAAAGTGAGTAAACCAGTTGCACTAAATGGGTTTGTCCAAAAACGAGAAGGGAGCTGCAAATACTTAATGTCAGAATGCTACAGGCAGCACAGTTGTAACTAGAGATGAGTGAACCAGCCGCGGATCGGCTCGAGTTCGGTTCGTCGAACGGAGGTCTCGTTCGAGTTCAGTTCGGCGAACATTCGACGAACCGAACTCGAACCGCATAGGAAACAATGGCAGGCAATCACAAACACATAAAAACACCTAGAAAACACCCTCAAAGGTGTCCAAAAGGTGACAAACAAGTCACAATACAACACAAACACATGGGAAAGTGACAAAAACATATACTCATGCGAAAACAAAGGAGCTGGACAAGGAAAAAGAGGAGGAGACACAGATATGAGTATATGCAAGGGAACGTCGATGCCATTACTGTGCAACTTGAGCCCTGCTCATTTTAGGCTTCCAATCTGGATAAATTGCCTGAGCTCACCACGTATGCCTTGGGGATCTTGTTGTGTCCCGCAGCCAGCGTTTTCTCGGAACGTGTCCTCAGTGCTGCTGGGGGTGTGCTGACAGCTAAGCACACGCATCTGTCCACTGACAATGTGGACAGACTAACGTTCACCAAGATGAACAAGTCATGGCTCTCAGAGGACTTTTCTTCCCCTGGCTCAGCCAGGGGAGGCGAAAGGCATGCGTATTTTTGAGAGTGCTTCATGCAAAGCATCTTTTTCATCTTGAAAATGGGGGTCAACTGATGCCAGTTAAGTGGGGTGTGTGTGGACCAATTAGTGGAAACGAGGGAGACTGTGGTTGGAGTCCCCTCGCTTTTGAAAAAAGAACCAAGATGAACAAGTCATGGCTCTCAGAGGACTTTTCTTCCCCTGGGTCATCCAGGGGAGGTGAAAGGCACGTGTATTTTTGAGAGTGCTTCATGCAAAGCATCTTTTTCATCTTGAAAATGGGGTCAACTGATGCCAGTCAAGTGGGGTGTGTGTGGCCCAATTAGTGGAAACGAGGGAGACTGTGGTTGGCGTCCCCTCGCTGTGTTTGTAAAAGAACCAAGATGAACAAGTCATGGCTCTCAGATGACTTTTCTTCCCCTGGGTCATCCAGGGGAGGTGAAAGGCATGCGTATTTTTGAGAGTGCTTCATGCAAAGCATCTTTTTCATTTTGAAAAGGGGGGGTCAACTGATGCCAGTCAAGTGGGGTGTGTGTGGCCCAATTAGTGGAAACGAGGGAGACTGTGGTTGGAGTCCCCTCGCTGTGTTTGTAAAAGAATCAAGATGAACAAGTCATGGCTCTCAGAGGACTTTCTTCCCCTGGTTCAGCCAGGGGAGGCGAAAGGCACGTGTATTTTTGAGAGTGCTTCATGCAAAGCATCTTTTTCATCTTGAAAATGGGGGTCAACTGATGCCAGTCAAGTGGGGTGTGTGGCCCAATTAGTGGAAATGAGGGAGACTGTGGTTGGAGTCCTCTCGCTGTGTTTGTAAAAGAACCAAGATGAACAAGTCATGGCTCTCAGAGGACTTTTTTTCCCCTGGCTCAGCCAGGGGAGGCGAAAGGCATGCATATTTTTGAGAGTGCTTCATGCAAAGGATCTTTTTCATCTTGAAAATGGGGGTCAACTGATGCCAGTCAAGTGGGGTGTGTGTGGCCCAATTAGTGGAAACGAGGGAGACTGTGGTTGGAGTCCCCTCGCTTTTGAAAAAAGAACCAAGATGAACAAGTCATGGCTCTCAGAGGACTTTTCTTCCCCTGGTTCAGCCAGGGGAGGCGAAAGGCACGCGTATTTTTGAGAGTGCTTCATGCAAAGCATCTTTTTCATCTTGAAAATGGGGGTCAACTGATGACAGTCAAGTGGGGTGTGTGTGAACCAATTTTTGGAAATAAGGGAGACTGTGGTTGGAGTCCCCTTGCTGTGTTTTACATGCTTTTAGAAGGGCATGACATGGCTTAGAGGTTGACTTTCAGCATCTGCAAACTGTTGGCTACCAAAATGCTTCCTTTCCAACCTTTTTAACTGAGGATTTTCGAGACCTTATGCCCATCGCAGTGCCCCAAGAGCCGATGCCCAGGCGCCACTCCTTCTCCAACAAAGGCATGCACGCGCTACACCAGCATGTCGCACCAAACATCACTGCTTCTTTGAGAAACTGTGTGACAGGGTGCATTTCACCACAGATACTTGGCCCAGTAAGCATGGACAGGGGCGTTACATGTCGCTGACTGGGCAATGGGTTACTATGGGGAGAGATGGAGAAGGGTCTGCTGTACAGGTCTTGCTGTCCCCACGAGTTGTATCAATCCTTCCTCTGTATGTAGAAGTTAATACACTGCTTCTGCCTCCTCAACCTCGTGTGGGTCCTTCACCTCGGCCCACACCCTGTGTGGTCAGGGCACCCTTCCTTGTAACTGCGCACAAGGAAAACCACACACCTCCTTACTATGCTGGCAGCAGAGCTCAATGCCATCATGCGGTCAAATGTTTACTTTGAAATGTATGGGAAATGTCACACCGCTGAGAAGTTGTGGACGGTTAGCTCTGGAGACCAAGTTTCATCAATGGTTGTCTCCACTCAACCAGCAGCCAGGGAAGGCCGGGTGTGACAATGATGAAAACATGGGTGCGGCCCTTCGCCGTGACAATGTGACACACGTGCCTTGTGTGGCTCACGTGTTGAACCTGGTTGTCCAGCAATTTTTAAAGCACTATCCTGGCCTACATGGCCTTCTGCAGAGGGCATGGTGTAACGCCTTCCTTGATCCACACACTCAGTTTGGCTGTAAAGGATAGGCTAGAGGGAAGCCACTCACCAAGCAGGACCTCCAGAACCCTGAAACCCTTTAACCCCTATACAGGGATTAGGAATTACACAGGGCCCAAGGTGATCAATACCTGTGGAAGGCTGCAGTTCCAGAGAATAGTAGTCAGTCAGGGACAAAACATTAATTGAGGAACAGGAACAGAATGGGACGGCCAACAAGGTACATAAACAGCAAGCAGGAAAAATAGTCAGGTAACAAGCACACAAAATCATAAAACTGAACTGGGGGTAAAAGTAACCAGAGGTTCATAGCTATGTCTGGCAGTGGTCTGCAGACAGGATGGGCATAAAAAAGGGTGTGGTGTCTTCCCATTGGTTGTAGCTGAATGATGGTACTTCATCTGTGAGATACCCACCACCTACATTCAGCCAGAGATTCTGCATCTGTCAAGGTAATGCAGCCCAGTGGGTGAGCATAACCTGCGTCCATCTGCGCCGCTGGCATCAACTTCTCTCCCATCATCAGCACTATGCATGAAAGGAACACGTTGTCACCTGGCGACCGGAGTACAAATTGACGGAGCGTACTCCGTTGATGACTTAACCGCAGTGTGCGGCAATGATGCAAACCTGGCTGCGGGCCATCGTCAGGGAAATGTGACACGCGTGCCTTGTATGGCTCACGTGTTGAATCTAATTCTCCAGCAATTTTTAAAACACGATCCCGGCCTACATGGCCTTGTGCAGCGGGCACGCTCGCTATGTGCTCACCTCCATCGTTCGCACACAGCAGCTCAACAACTTTCGTCGCTACAGAAGTCTTTAGGTCTGGTGGTTAAACGCCTGAAATGCGATGTGCCGACACGCAGGAATTTGAATCTGCACATGTTGCAGCGTTTGTGGCAGCACCGCCGAACCCTGCTGCAATACGTTATGACATATAGCCTGGCCTAACTTGATCCAGAGGTGGTGCAGATCACGCTGCTGGAGTGGTGTCAGATCAAGGCCCTATGCACCCTTCTACACAGTTTACAAATGTCGACGAAGATGTTTAGCACTGGCAATGCCATTCTCAGCGTGACAATTCTGGTCATCTACATGATGGAGCACACTGTAAGCATTATTCGGAGTCAGGTGTTGGGACAAGAGGAAGGTGAGGAAGTACAGGAGGAGTCATATGCGGAAGGGATAACAAGATCTACGAGGTCCAGATGGTCAGCGGCACCTAGGCGGCAGTCATGGTGGGGGAGAGGGATTAACAAAGGCGCATAGTATCAGCAAAAAGTGTTGAGGAAGGTGCAGGAGCCCATGAAGAAATGGAGGACGAACTGGCAATGGGCATGGAAGGAAGACTCAGCAGATGAGTGAGAGCTTGCTCAGATTTCGGTTGTGCGAGGTTGGGGGGAGAGGGCAGAGGAAGGAGGCACGATTCTCACCTCTCTGCCACCAACACACCAAGGACTTGGTCCTCCTGGATGCACAAGACACATGAGCGCCTTCTTGCTGCACTACCTACAACATGACCCTCGGATTGCACGAATTCGAAGCAATGCTAACTACTGGGTTGCCACACTGTTAGATCCCTGGTACAAGACAAAATTTGTCGAAATAATTCCTGCCATAGAAAGGGACGCATGTATACAGGAGTATCTGCAGAAGGTGGTACGCAATCTTAGATCTGCTTTTCCACTAAACACCAGCGCTGCACAGAGTGAATCTCAACGCTGGTCGTTTACATGTCCACATCTGAGGGACCGAGGGCTGGCTGCTGTGCTGAGATGGCATTGAGTACGGTGTCCCTGCAGAGTTGCACTTTTGGTCATATACAAAATGAGTTGAAAAAGGACAGGTGCTGGTGGAAAGGGGAACAGGTGTGTTGGAAAGGGGAAAAAAGTTTTTGTCCGTGGGTTTGGTGGTTAAGCAAAAGTAACATTTGCTGAAGAAACACCATCTGTTACGGTGGGACTGGCAGATTTGGATAAGGTGGTATATACTATGTTACCGCTATATAACGAAAATTAATAAGAAAAGAAAGAGAAAGGTATATATCCCCATCAGCAGTCAGTGTCCACCGTGCTCCCAGATGGAAAAGGAGAGGTTGGCAACTGGAAGGTTAGGTGGAGGATACAGAGCTGTGTGGCTATGAAACTAATAGTACCCTGAACCGAGTTAGACGCCACTCGGATCTGGAGACTGGGAGCCCTGTTAGCGTCACAGGGTCCACACGCCCACCCAGCCCAGGAACTCCCTGTTAACATCACAGGGGCCATTGAGTACGCTGACCGTGTGCACTGGGGCCACACCTGTGGACAGTAGGCGCATCAGCAGCAGCAGGCCTGTTTATGCCACTGGGCTGCACAAGCAGGACTGGTAGGACAGGAGCTGGTCTTAACCGTTCTGCGTTACCAACTGTGGTGGCGGCCTGCATCGACGCCCTATCCCTGCCTACCTCTGGCCTAAAGCCGCAATGGGTTCAACACATGGAGGTGTGCTCTTTCGGAGCATAATAGAAGACTGGCACCTCCTTGTTGGCTCCAGCCCGTTTTATAACCTGGGTCCGCCCCAAACCAGGGTGGACCACAATGCACCTCCTGGAGACAAAAGCAGAGTGACACGTCATGAGTGGCATAACTAGCGTCCTATTTGGAACCGCAACTTCAATAATGACCTCATGGCTGCCACGACACAAACACCTCACCAGTCATCGTCTGACCATCAATAATGAGGTGACAAGTCATAGGGGAGGGCCTCTGCGAGCCATTTGGGAGTGGCCTGGCCACATCGTCAGGACACCTGATGCCCTGTGGTCTATATGGGCCCCCCACATCAGGGGCAGGGCCAAAGAGTTCATTACCGGACCTAGTCTCTGATGCAGTAAGTAAAAACAAAAAGCCAGCACCAAATGTGCACTACAGCACTAAACATTCCAAACTGTACTTATTATAAAAAAATTTTTTGAGATTTTTGCAAAAAATTGCAATTTCTTGAGCTGCTTCGCCACGTCACGGCAAATCTCATTTGAAGCAGTCCTACACTAAAATATTTTTATAAAATGTGCCATACGGCCTCACATATGAATAGTAGAACTGCTCTTAGCAGCACTCACCTGGTCTATTTCAATCCCGTACCCATGACTGAGTCATGGCTGTGGGCGGGACAGGTCCAAGCAAATGCTGCATGAAGTAAATAGCCTGTGGACAAAGCCTGATGACTTAATGTGAACAGTCACCAACCGCCAAAATCCAGACAGATGGAATACATCCCAAATTGGGGTGCATAGCAAGGTGGAGGTCAACCACCGACCAATTCAATGAAGAAAAAACAAAAAGCCAGCACCAAATGTGCACTACAGCACTAAACATTCCAAACTGTACTTATTATAAAAAAATTTTTTGAGATTTTTGGCAAAAAATTGCAATTTCTTGAGCTGCTTCGCCACGTCACGGCAAATCTCATTTGAAGCAGTCCTACACTAAAATATTTTTATAAAATGTGCCATACGGCCTCACATATGAATAGTAGAACTGCTCTTAGCAGCACTCACCTGGTCTATTTCAATCCCGTACCCATGACTGAGTCATGGCTGTGGGCGGGACAGGTCCAAGCAAATGCTGCATGAAGTAAATAGCCTGTGGACAAAGCCTGATGACTTAATGTGAACAGTCACCAACCGCCAAAATCCAGACAGATGGAATACATCCCAAATTGGGGTGCATAGCAAGGTGGAGGTCAACCACCGACCAATTCAATGAAGAAAAAACAAAAAGCCAGCACCAAATGTGCACTACAGCACTAAACATTCCAAACTGTACTTATTATAAAAAATTTTTTTGAGATTTTTGGCAAAACATTGCAATTTCTTGAGCTGCTTCGCCACGTCACGGCAAATCTCATTTGAAGCAGTCCTACACCTTGCTATGCACCCCAATTTGGGATGTATTCCATCTGTCTAGATTTTGGCGGTTGGTGACTGTTCACATTAAGTCATCAGGCTTTGTCCACAGGCTATTTACTTCATGCAGCATTTGCTTGGACCTGTCCCGCCCACAGCCATGACTCAGTCATGGGTACGGGATTGAAATAGACCAGGTGAGTGCTGCTAAGAGCAGTTCTACTATTCATATGTGAGGCCGTATGGCACATTTTATAAAAATATTTTAGTGTAGGACTGCCTCAAATGAGATTTGCCGTGACGTGGCGAGGCAGCTCAAGAAATTGCAATTTTTTGCCAAAAATCTCAAAAATTTTTTATAATAAATACAGTTTGGAATGTTTAGTGCTGAAGTGCACATTTAGTGCTGGCTTTTTGTTTTTTCTTCATTGAATTGGTCGGTGGTTGACCTCCACCTTGCTATGCACCCCAATTTGGGATGTATTCCATCTGTCTAGATTTTGGCGGTTGGTGACTGTTCACATTAAGTCATCAGGCTTTGTCCACAGGCTATTTACTTCATGCAGCATTTGCTTGGACCTGTCCCGCCCACAGCCATGACTCAGTCATGAGTACGGAATTGAAATAGACCAGGTGAGTGCTGCTAAGAGCAGTTCTACTATTCATATGTGAGGCCGTATGGCACATTTTATAAAAATATTTTAGTGTAGGACTGCCTCAAATAAGATTTGCCGTGACGTGGCGAGGCAGCTCAAGAAATTGCAATTTTTTGCCAAAAATCTCAAAATTTTTTTATAATAAATACAGTTTGGAATGTTTAGTGCTGAAGTGCACATTTAGTGCTGGCTTTTTGTTTTTTCTTCATTGAATTGGTCGGTGGTTGACCTCCACCTTGCTATGCACCCCAATTTGGGATGTATTCCATCTGTCTAGATTTTGGCGGTTGGTGACTGTTCACATTAAGTCATCAGGCTTTGTCCACAGGCTATTTACTTCATGCAGCATTTGCTTGGACCTGTCCCGCCCACAGCCATGACTCAGTCATGGGTACGGGATTGAAATAGACCAGGTGAGTGCTGCTAAGAGCAGTTCTACTATTCATATGTGAGGCCGTATGGCACATTTTATAAAAATATTTTAGTGTAGGACTGCCTCAAATGAGATTTGCCGTGACGTGGCGAGGCAGCTCAAGAAATTGCAATTTTTTGCCAAAAATCTCAAATTTTTTTTATAATAAATACAGTTTGGAATGTTTAGTGCTGAAGTGCACATTTAGTGCTGGCTTTTTGTTTTTTCTTCTGATGCAGTAAGTGCCTGAGTATGCTCAGTAGCATGAAATACAGTCTCTGAAAAAAGACTATCAGCTTTAGCATGGTGTCTAGGCACAAAACAGGAATTAGACCCGGCACGGAGTGCAAGTACCTGTGCAAAGAGGCTTTTCGCACTAAGTGTGGGAGCATGCGCTGTATCCCGAAATGAAGACTTAGCCTCAGGAATGGCACAGTCAGACTGAGCATACTCACTAGGCGAAACACTGTAGTTAGGCTGCGGCTGGGGTAAATCGGCACACACATGCGCACTAGCTGCCTCTCCACACTTAAACGTGGAGGAAAAATTGCTCTTCGGGTGTGGACTTGGAGATGCTGTCTATGAACAGAAGGAAAAGCTAAAGGTGTGTGTTACAGCAAGGAGCCACCGCGGAAGCACTTCGTTCAATTGTGAGGGGAGTCATTTTGGAGTTTGGTGAGGAGTACCGTAACGCCAGTGAGCAGCATCCTGTGCCACAGACCAACATTCTTACGGTGCTGTCTATACTGCTTACCGTGAGAGGAGCGTAAAGTCTGTATTTCTGGCAACTGGACATCACAGTACCCGGGTACGGTAGGCTGTGCCCAGACAATAATGCGGGCACGCAACACTTTGTTTTATTAGCAAAACACATATCTGTTCTGGGTAGGCCGACTATTTATAGACAATAAGACTTGCTGCCTCTGCACTGTCAAATTGTCACGTACAGTTTAAATCATAGAGGGACAGCGACACATGTTTGCATTGACTGTTGCTTTTCAAGATTTCCATGACTGTGTTGCAGAGCTGTGTGGTTTGCATTCACACTGCTATCATCTGCCTTATCTGTGAGGCTTCAGCTAACAAGGGTATTCAGGGGGGTTAATGTGTTTTGTCTATGTTTAGGTAGATAACTTGGAAGCTCTTGTGATGCGCCACTGGTAAGTCGTGTTCGCACACACACACACACACGCACAAACACACAATTACTGCTACGCAGAGGGATTAGCAGGTAGTAGGCAACAGAATAGATTGTTCAATTATTTAAATTGTATGCATGGTTCTTATTGTTTGTTTTGGTAAAGTTAAACAATCATTTATCAACCCAACTGCCTAGAGTCCTTTTCCTGTTGCCTGGTTTTGCTGCATACTGGGGAGCCCACCCTGTATACGACTTAAAATGAAGCATAAGTCGCAATGTGAATTTCACTGTGCTACAATGTGGCCTAGCGTGCCTGTGCAACCACCGCCTGCCCCATCAAGTGCATCTGCGTGCTCTTCATCCTCTGTGACTGTGGGGACAGCAGTCTCACATGGTTTTTCACACTGAACTTCCACCCCTTTACACGCAACAGGGAGTGTGATTGGCAGGTCATCACTTGTTTTGGAAGTGGAGACAGATGGTATTGTTGAGCTGTCAGACATCGAGAAAACCAACATTGGATGCAGGCTACATTATATCCACATCTGCACCTTCGTCACAGATTGGCTGGACTACCTGCAGTTAATAATTGCATTCCAGAAATGGAAAGGAGTGTAGAATGCACATGTGTTGTACCTTGCTTGGCAGCAAAGGAACACTAACTTAGTATTCCAGACAATTTTAGGAAGGCAGAAAAAGAGTCAGCTCTTTGGGCAAATTAAATAGCGTGGCAAAAGTGGACAGGTGGGTACAGTGGCCGTGTTCTGTGGGTACCAGGACAGTAAAGGAAGCCTCACTTTCTATCCCTCCGAATGATCAAATGCAGCAAGGAATTCCCTGAGTTTGCTATAAAATGACAAGAATTAAAGAAACTAATAGGTCAAAAGTACACCCCAACCTAAATCTCAGTTCTGATTGTAACCTAAACATATATACCTGGACGAATAAATGAAAGCCCATACGTAGCCGCTCACACCTCCTCACCATGTACTGGCACTGCACTAAAAGGGAGGGTGGCTGGGAGTTTAATTGTAGGCTGCCTTAAATGGCTGTATAACCCGACAAAGAAAGAGCGCTGCTCATATAAATGTCACAATAATATATCAAGCACATGTGTGAACATAAGATTTTTTATTCTTTTATATATATCATATTTTATTACATCAAAAAATAAAGTGCTGGTGTTCACAGACTATAAAATTCCCTACCCCATAAAACCATCCAGAACCAACTTGGTGCGTTGTGGAACAATCAAAATACAATTTATCAATATAAATATATAAATAAATCTGGTATCAAAAATGTATAGTACAGACCTCATATACCTCTCACAGCATAAATAAAGTGCATATGCATTCACATCATGAAGTAATTAGCCAGTATCAACCCCACAGACTATAGCTTATTTAAGTGACAACAAAATTGGACAATTATATCTCATGTAGTAAATGTGTCACCATATACTACAACCCATAAAGCTCATAGAGTAGGGTGTTTGGCCTAATACCTAGGTAACCAATGAAGTTACCGTTTTAGCTGGAGGGTAAGCAGAGGAGGAGAATTATCAATAGTGGAGATCCAGAGTGGTAAACCACAACGCCCAGCACCTCGACGCGCGTTTCGCCTCTCGCTTTGTCAGGAGGTTCTGGGGTAGCTGCGGGGTCACTCATATATACTGTAAAGCCCATCTAAGGTCCATTACAGCGTACGCCGTATGGCGGAGATCGCGTCATCCATCTCAGCCGGCGTCCCGAAGGAGATCCATGCGCGAGGAGAACTCCCTCTATTGGGCGCCGGCCGAGGAGAGGCAGACTCCGACGCGCAGAGCGCGCTCTGACGTCAGTGCAGCCCCATGGCCATCTTAGAAAAGGGCAAAGGTGATGGCAGATATAACGAGCAAAATAGAGAGGAGGGTAATAATCACAGAGCCATGTTTGAATAGCGAATAGGTTGCCTTATGAATGAACAAGTCCCCACATATAGAAATAGGAATACAAAATATCAATTATTGCAGATCCAAAATATTAACATACATGTCAAGTGAACAAGGATTTATATAATGTAGGGAACATACAGGCATATTTGTATCATATCGGGTCACAGATTATATCTCATAAGGACAGTTCATCCATATCTTGACCCTATATCCTTATTGTGATTGAAGGTTTTCATATAATAGTTTTTCATGCTCTGCAGTTTAGTCCACTATTCCATATGGATACTCCATCCCGTCAGATGCTCGATATAGGTGCATAAAAAATTCTATATAGAAAAAATATATTGATCATAGTATTAGTGAGTGACCATAAAACACATTAAAAGATGAGACAATCAGCGGCAAGCAAAATGTCAAAAACACACCCCTCATAACTTGTCCACCATTATAATCTTACACCAACCGAACCAACAAGATACTAAGGACCATGCCCAATTGAAGCGAAGAGAGCAGGGGAAGAAGGAAACAGACCACGTAATAAAGGGAGTATTTCTATGGGGGAAAAAAACCTTCACAAAAATGGTTTGAAGGATATGAAATCATTCAAACCTTTGGGTTTTTCTGTCTCCAACACCGTGATCCACTTAACCTCCCTCTGTGCAAGTATCCTCTTAGGGTCACCCCCCCTAGGGCTCAAATAAATCCTGTCAATGCCTCGAAACTTCAGAAGGCGCCAATTGCAATTATGGCTTTCCTTGAAATGCTTGGGGATGTTTTTTAGCATTTCAAGTTCCTCTGGTTTTACGATCTTAGCAGTCCTCTTAATGTCCCTGATGTGCTCAAGGATCCTCACCCTCAGCTCACGAGAGCTGAGGCTGTAGAAATCTGCTGAGTTTTGGGGTGCCAGTTAATCGTAATTAACAAGAACTACTGGATCTTTAAAAGGGGATTTATTACAAATAGGGAATTTACAATGACATACATAAGGAAAACCTAACTAAGGGAAAGGGTACAATGAAAGGGGAAAGGTATTGGGAGAGGGTGGTGGAAGATGGGAAGTGGATAGACTGACTAGCTTGGTAGGATACCTTTATATCAGACACACAATCACACATGGCCCATACAGTGCCCATCCCTGTAACACCTCAACATATTAGTAGCATCCAATCAGGTCACAGTCTTTTGAGTTGTCCAGGAACGTGCATTTGGCTGTTGATGTCAATGCTCTCCTGAAGGTGGCTCTCCGAGGTCAATTTGTTAAAGGATTAAGAGGAGTCTTGACAAACCTGTGGATCCTGTGGATAGTGTCCTGGTATGTAGCAAAGGTCTTTCATATCACAAAGCCTGAGGACAGATTTACACTCCATTCAGGTTGGAGACCTGATATCCATCTCCAGTACAATGGCTTGTATTCCACTTGAACAAGGGATTGTTTACCAATATCCATTTTAATAGGCTATAAACAGGACATTCAATTCATGAATACCACAGGTGTTGTGTATCTTCCAAGATGCTAAAGGCACCATGTTCAATTCACGTGAAGATGCAACCTTTATCATGTTGATAGGACAAAGGTCAGTTCATCACAGAACACACAATGGCCTTCTTGCCTCTTCAATGGCCATGAAACTCTTCACTGTACATGGCCGATTCTTTTGATGTACAGTCCTGGTAATATTGGTAGCTGACAGATACAAAATGGAGTCCATTAATTCGTTATGATACATACATTGTCCATGTTGGCTTCCAACATACGCCCCTTTGTGTCTGAATGACACACACACTTACTGCCAGGGCATGACAAAATAGCGTTCCACTATAGAATTATCGTCCACTTATTCCATATAGGTAGCTGCATCAGGACCTCATCACTGCAAGGTATCTAACAAGGTCAAGGCATAGCAATTGCTGGAGTCACAACATTCATTCTCATTCACACATATCGAGATGCATTTATATCTTATTAATTATGTAAATTACACCTGAATTATGTGAATAGCATATACAAGACATAGCATATACATGACTGCAAGTATACAACAGGTATCTATATAAAACAATAATACAAGATTATATTATATTATTATATGTATATAGCAATATATGTCAACATTTCTACCAGTACAATGTGCACCCATTTAACATATACAAATTTAAAAATCTATATATTTTAAACTAAATTGGCACTGAGAGGTAGTCTTAAGCCCTCCAAGTTAATGATATAGAAGGAATGACAATCATGATGTTTACTTGTCATACTTTAAAACAATTCCCTTAGCTTTTGAGTAGATTTATCACATTGCATATTGTTGGTGATTTTCTCACATTTACATTGTACCACCGTACAAGGTATTAGTTGGTAAAAGCGTGTCTAGTGTCCCATTAAAAGCACCTTTTTGTTGCTTATTAGAATGTGCTGTACATAGATCACACTGGCTGATGGAAATAGTAGATTATTATGATAACTTAGGCACTCTGTGTTATCAATGCTTCCATCTTGCATATATATATGATTGGTTTACATTCGAACACATTGTCTTTTATTAGCTTTCAGATATAAATTAATTCATGTCACAAGATCGCAAGAAATCTTCCTTAAAGATTATTAATCCAATTGCCTTCAAATCATAGCTCATCCAGGATGCAAATTTGATAAGTTAACTTTTGCTCCATCACAGATCCTGGAAATAAAGAACAAGAGCAGTATCAGATTCTTAGCAGTTGTCAACTACATATCGAGTTTATTTTACAAGAGAAAAAAAAATTAACCTGAGCACTTTTTACTTGCAAGTATGTGCAGTTAGCAAAAATCTAACTTGAAAGAATGTTTTTTTAAGATAATTAACCTCCATAGACATATACTAAACGCCCCTTTGGTACTAACGATTGTACCAAATAAAGATAAAGGCGGAAAACAAAAAAAAAATGATGTAAGAAAAATATTAAAAAAAAAAAAATATGTATGTATATAAAAAAAAAATTACTATTCTTGAGTAGCAAAAATATTAAGAACAAAATAAAACCGTGACACAATGCACTGCACAGGACAACACAAAACAGACAAACATAGAACAATTAGTTAACTCAACTTTATCTGTCTCATGATGAATATATGTGAATAAAGGGGTTCAGGTGGTTCTGCAGATTTACACAGAAACCATAGCTTTGCATTGGTTGGCACTATCATATAATTTATATATCCAACTTCAGGTCCTGATTTAAAATAGTTACCTGTGAAACAAGATAAAGAACATACATACAATACAAACAAACGACTATTAGCTTAATACAGTACCCCATCATCACAATGGGATGATTACTTGTTTAATTGCCTGCAAACAATTAATTAAACGTTTAATTTTGAGCTCATTGTCTAAACCACGTGGACTTTAAAAACATATTGGCCATATGAATTTACATAAAGTAATAATTGTAGAAAGAAATAATCAGATTCATCCATGGATACTGTGTTGTAAAAGACCTGTTGAACAAAACACATTGGTTATTCTCCTTGCTCTGATATCAGGTGACAATTGGTCTCCAGTCTAAAACTAAACACAAAACATAATTTAGATCAAGTCCAAATCAAATAGAAGACATACCGTTTATCCTATCCATATGTTAATAGGGTCACAACTAACTTGACAGCCTAAAAAAACCTCACTGTTTACCCAACCGTATTGGTACATTGTGCTGTGTTAGTTAACAAGAGCGGTAGAGCAATTTGTGACCAGCTCCAGAATAGACAGAATAATTGACTTTCCAATAGATTGAACACAGGGACATTGGCATCTTCCTTTTGTGGTCTACAATATGGTGTCTCCTGCTGTTTTCCAGTCTCTCCTTTCTCAGGCTTTGGGCTCTGCATTGTCTGCGGCTTTGGTGCAGTGGTATCAGTGTGGGCTTTTATCTCACATATCTTTTCATATATCTCTGTAAATTGCATATTGTTGGTGGCAAGTTCCTCCTCAGCCTCAACACTATCAATCTCCTGGAGCAATGAATGGCTCTTTGGCTCTGGGTATATGTCAGGTGTATTACAATAACGTTTAATGTGTCCTGGACTGCCACATTTATAACAATATCTAACATATCCTCTTCTCTTAGGTCTATACATAGCAGATACATTTTCTGATGTTTCATACTGCTCTTTTGACTCATTACACCAGTCCCTGAGTATATTTACAAAGTTTTCAAAGGAGTTGGTATTCCTTAGAGTTACTCTTGTGGTGTAATCTACATTACAACGATTTGCCATTGAATACAAAAAAATAGCATCATCCTGAGACATATCTAGACAATTGTAAACAGTTCTGTATAGAGCCAGATAATTATTACAGAAGAGTGTAGGATCATCATATCGCCTGAATCTGGAAATTGCTAAGGTCTTTTCACCCCTAGTATCTCTTCCACCTATGATACGTTGCAATTCCTTCCTTCTTAGCTCTGCACCTGTACAGTTATCACCCATTTGTTCAGATCTGAGCTGTGCTGCCAGTGGTCCTGGGAGCCAAGCTTGGAGCAGAGACCAAGCATTTTTATTGTTCAAACTATATTGCTGGACCACAGCCTCAAATCTATTAGATAGAATGACTGGAGAAATATCTGAGTCAAACTTACCAAGAAGTTGACACAGGTGAAGCTTTTCAGAAATAGTGAGCAATGGATTGCAATCAACCAATGGAGATCTATATCTGACATCTCTTGTATCTTCATTAGAAAGAGTACACACATTGACTGTCTCAAGACTGCATATCTTTGATTTAAGAGACTGAATATATTGCTCTTTGTTATGCAATTGACATTTCGCTTCATCCAGTTGCCTTTCCAAAGTTGCAATTAACTTCTCCATTTGATTAATTTTCAGTTCTAAAGAGCACACCTGAGTTGCTTGGGAAGTGGAGCTCAGTCTACACTCCTTCAATTGTTCCTCCAACTTCCTATTTCTCACAGCTAATTTACTTACATCTGATTGTAAACCATGTATTTCACTGGTAGTATTATCAGAAATTTCTACAACAGAATCACTAATTTTGTCTATATCCTCTTTCATTTGTAGCCTTTGCTTCTTTCAAATCAGCCAATTCCTTTATCTTAATCAACACAGAAATTTCATTGCTTAACTTTTCCTTTTTCAATTTCCTACTGAGCACTTTATTATTTAAATTATTATTATAGCTCTTACATTGTGCTATCAAGTCCTTATATTGGACTTCTAAAGATTTATCTGCACTGACATGGTACACGGCAGAGGCATACTTCTTCACATATTTTTCCACAAACTCCATTTTCAGCAACAAACTGTAAACACTCACAAAACAAAAATTTCTAACTGAAAGAGTTACACCAGACCTTACTATGCAAACTTTCAAAAGGTATTAACTGTTTGAAACAATACTTTCTCACTTTCAGTCTGATTTTAACATAAACCACTTTTCCAACTACAAATGATATTTAACTTTACTAAATGCATTCAGAATCATTCTGCTAACACAACTTAATACATAGCCTGATCTGCAACAACGCCAGAATCATTAGGAGCAACATACAACATAGATTACAAGGAAAGTCTTTACTCACCAGTATTTCCGTTTCTACCAAGATCCAGACTCCTCGGTTCTTTGATCTCCACACTTTTCCAATGTGGATTAAAGCAGATTAATTTCTTGTGGATTCTCTGTGGAATTTAATCACGGTCCCATCTGGGGTGCCAAATGTAGAAATCTGCTGAGTTTTGGGGTGCCAGTTAATCGTAATTAACAAGAACTACTGGATCTTTAAAAGGGGATTTATTACAAATAGGGAATTTACAATGACATACATAAGGAAAACCTAACTAAGGGAAAGGGTACAATGAAAGGGGAAAGGTATTGGGAGAGGGTGGTGGAAGATGGGAAGTGGATAGACTGACTAGCTTGGTAGGATACCTTTATATCAGACACACAATCACACATGGCCCATACAGTGCCCATCCCTGTAACACCTCCACATATTAGTAGCATCCAATCAGGTCACAGTCTTTTGAGTTGTCCAGGAACGTGCATTTGGCTGTTGATGTCAATGCTCTCCTGAAGGTGGCTCTCCGAGGTCAATTTGTTAAAGGATTAAGAGGAGTCTTGACAAACCTGTGGATCCTGTGGATAGTGTCCTGGTATGTAGCAAAGGTCTTTCATATCACAAAGCCTGAGGACAGATTTACACTCCATTCAGGTTGGAGACCTGATATCCATCTCCAGTACAATGGCTTGTATTCCACTTGAACAAGGGATTGTTTACCAATATCCATTTTAATAGGCTATAAACAGGACATTCAATTCATGAATACCACAGGTGTTGTGTATCTTCCAAGATGCTAAAGGCACCATGTTCAATTCACGTGAAGATGCAACCTTTATCATGTTGATAGGACAAAGGTCAGTTCATCACAGAACACACAATGGCCTTCTTGCCTCTTCAATGGCCATGAAACTCTTCACTGTACATGGCCGATTCTTTTGATGTACAGTCCTGGTAATATTGGTAGCTGACAGATACAAAATGGAGTCCATTAATTCGTTATGATACATACATTGTCCATGTTGGCTTCCAACAGAGGCCCACATAAATGAGCCCACAGGGGCACTTGGCCCAATATACCACATATGTCATCCTGCAGTTGATGCTATGGACTATTTTGAACTCCCTATCATTGGTGGAGTTATGAAAGGTGGTGTCCTGTCAGATAGACCCTCCATTACTCCGCGGAGATCTAAGACCATTAAGGATATAATAGTGAAAAGTCACTACACACCTCCGCCCTCCAACTTTTTGGAGAAAACTAGGGGACCCAGATGGGGTTCCTCTTGCTGTGGGGATTGTGGGGCCTGCCTACAGATGGAGAGGACAACCACCTTTCATGACCTTTCAGGTCTAGACAGATTTGATGTTTTGTCTTTCCTGACGGTCCTGAGGAAGGGGGCAGTGGCTCCTGAAACGCGTAGACCTGGATGAAATAAAGATGCATTAATCTAAACATCTGTTCCTGTGATCCTTTGGCGCAGTATCAAACACCCCTCTCTTTTGCTCTCTATTTCTATATGTGGGGACTTGTTCATTCATAAGGCAACCTGTTCGCTATTCAAACATGGCTCTGTGATTATTACCCTCCTCTCTATTTTGCTCGTTATATCTGCCATCACCTTTGCCCTTTTCTAAGATGGCCACGGGGCTGCACTGACGTCAGAGCGCGCTCTGCGCGTCGGAATCTGCCTCTCCCCCTTGGCCGGCGCCCAATAGAGGGAGTTCTCCTCGCGCATGCGTAGGATCTCCTTCGGGATGCCGGCTGAGATGGATGACGCGATCTCCGCCGCGCGGCGTGCGCCGTAATGGACCTCAGGTGGGCTTTACAGTATATATGAGTGACCCCGCAGCTACCCCAGCACCTCCTGACGAAGCGAGAGGCGAAATGCGCGTCGAGGTGCTGGGCGTTGTGGTTCACCACTCTGGATCTCCACTATTGATAATTCTCCTCCTCTGCTTACCCTCCAGCTAAAACGGTAACTTCATTGGTTACCTAGGTATTAGGCCAAACGCCCTACTCTATGAGCTTTATGGGTTGTAGTATATGGTGACATATTTACTACATGAGATATAATTGTCCAATTTTGTTGTCACTTAAATAAGCTATAGTCTGTGGGGTTGATACTGGCTAATTACTTCATGATGTGAATGCATATACACTTTATTTATGCTGTGAGAGGTATATGAGGTCTGTACTATACATTTTTGATACCAGATTTATTTATATATTTATATTGACAAATTGTATTTTGATTGTTCCACAACGCACCAAGTTGGTTCTGGATGGTTTTATGGGGTAGGGAATTTTATAGTCTGTGAACACCAGCACTTTATTTTTTGATGTAATAAAATATGATATATATAAAAGAATAAAAAATCTTATATTCACACATGTGCTTGATATATTATTGTGACATTTATATGAGCAGCGCTCTTTCTTTGTCGGGGTATATGTATTAATCAGTGAGATCTGCTCTAAATATAAATATAGACATGATATGGATCTGTATTCTCTTTTTTGGTTTAATGCCTTAAATGGCTGCCCTACGCTAATGGCTTCCCCTATTTATACCCCTAATTCACTACGCTGCCTTGTTGGGATCTCCCCCGCCTTTGTTTTTATCCTTTATTTCCCTAATCCTAGCAAAGCCCCCTAAACCCCACATTATTTGAAAATTCCCCTACACTTGAAAAACCCCCAAGCCCAACATTATTTAACACTTTCATTCCCGTCCAAAGCTGTCAGGGCAGCCTCCTCCTAGACTGTGGCCGAAGTCCGGCATTACTGAACTCTAGTGACACAGAGATGTCTGCCTCTTTTCTGTGTTAATGTAGTGGTGAGCAGTGCCCGGGACATCGTGAGCCTTCCCGCCGGACCCCGACTGATGTGCACTTTATTATGGGACACAAGACTGTAACAACACCCCGAGGTGGGATCTGCTGATCCCGAATTTAATAGATAGACCGCACTTACCGAAAGAAATAAAAATAAGGGGGGCGGAGCTAGCCGATGGCAAGATAAGAAGCAGGGAGACAGAGCTCCTGCTTGCCTGACAATACAAGGAGACACAGAGACCGACCATAAGGAACAGGAGACAGGCGATGGTGCGCAGGAGAGGGCGGACAGCGGAGGCAGCGGCAACGGAGACAGAAGAAGCTGGAATTCCCTGTTATTTCAGCTCCCAGACTGAGCGGCAGACCAGCAGTCCCCTAATCAAGATGGTGGCGGCTGGGACACACACACGGCTGCAGGAGGATATGGAGGCCTCACAGGACCTGGACACCAATGCTGGTAGGGATACTGTGCCCCCGACCACTGAGCCCCAAATCCACCAAACGGAGACCCACAGGGAGACCAGTAAACTGGCAAAGCAAGCTCCACAAAACACTCCAGAAAGGGAAGGCCAGAATCCCAGCACATAGGCCCCAGAGGCTGCAAATGCAGGGGGAAGGAGGAGTGTCACTGCTGCTGCTGCAGAACTTTCTCATAAGCAATCACAAAATAGCATGGCAAAGCAGAATCCTGGAGGGGGGCCACGACCTCAGCGACATGCAAAGGGAGGGAATGGGAGCCCAGTCCTGAATGTAACCCAGGGAGAGGATGAACCCTAGAACTGAAAAGAACACATAAGAGCTATACCAACAAGGAGGGAGATGGATTCCATGCTGGGGGAGCTGAAAGCCTCACACAAATGTGGCGCCCTGGACAAGCCAGGGGCCACAGGTAATTACACCACCACACCCTACACCCCGGTAAGGCACATCAAAGCCAGAACACAAAACCCTTGTTGCCTTCCTTCAGGGGCTGATGTCCACACCATGGGGTGGAGCCAGGCGGTTTGTCTCCACCCACCAAGGAGTTCACAGTCCTGGAGGAGGGAACAACAGTCAGTTAGTTGTGGAGGAGCAAGTGTGAGGAGCAAAGTGGTAGTTGAGCGATCTGAAGTTAGTCCGGGTGTGTGGCCCGGACGGAGCAGCAAGGTTGGCAGACGGTGGTGACCGTCTGCAGGAGTGGCCTATCGGAAGTTTACTGTAAGGACCGTGGACGGACGGTGGCCCGGCGGTACCGGACCGGTACACAAGGAGAAGCCAGCACCATTGGCAGGGGCTTTTCGGACCCCGGCAAGGCTAGGAGTCGCCATGAATTTGCCGAATCCGTTAGTGAAGGGGACCTCCTGGGTTTCCAAACAGTCAAGTCCCGACAGAAGGCAACAGTCCAACCCAGTGAGAGAGACACCGCCACCGCCAAGGCAACCGTTTCTCAGGGCCAGCGCCTGCGGGCAAAAGGGGCTCCTCCGGCCCATATTCAAGCTGGGGAGCGGGTTACCAGTGGGAACCCATTGGAACCGTTTACCGTACTTAGGTGCAGGGAAAGGCAGTCACCTGCCGGGGAAAAGCAACAGCAGCCGTCCGTGGGACCCGTCTTTCCAGCAGTGTGTTTTACCGAGAACTGTGTCATCGTCTCAGGCTGAGTGAGTACCACCGTGCCGTGCGGCACAGTGCTGCCCCCGTGACCCTGCACCTCACCAGGCCCCGCAACCCGCCTGCCATCATCCATCCCTACCCCATCACCGGGCCCCGGGACAACAAAACCCCCTACCCACGGAGGGGAGAACTAACAACTCAGCTGCTCCCTGTCACCGCTCCCGGGATCCCCGTCCAGAGCAGCGGTGGTGTCACCAAAATCACCACAACCGTGGGTGGCGTCACGGACAATATCCAAATATCCATAATCAAAACCCCCACAACCAATCATCCCCCTTTTCACTCATGGGCGAGGAGCGCCGCTCGAGTCCCCGGGATCCGGCCCACCGCTCGAGCCACCACCGAGCAGCAGCAGCGGCCGCAGCAGCAGCGGCAGCCGGACCCGAGCAGTGGGAGAGCGCAGCGTCCCCTCCTCCGCCCGCGACAACTTGGCGTCACGAACAGGATCTTACCGCTCTGCCGTCTGGTAGAGGTGCGCCTTGTTACCGCCGGAGGTGTCCGGCCGAAAAATTTCAGAAGCCACCATCTTTGGCGCGAAAAGTTCCTGCTCGAGCGTCTCCTCGAGTAGTGGAGGCGCGAAGGCCAAAACCCCGCCCCTGTAGAGGAGGAGCCGGAAAGAGGCTAAGGGGGACGGAAACAAGATGTCTGCGCCCAACGGAGCCGCTGGCGGAGCGGCGGAAGCAGCCGTGGGAGCACCCGCAGATGGGAAGGGGCCTGCCCAGGTCCCGGCCGCGCCGGCGGGGGGCGCCACGGCCCCGGCTCTCGCTCAGGTGATGCCGTTCTCTTTGCGCTATGTGCCCGGAGCTGCCTGGCTACCGCAGTACGATGGGAAACCTGATGCCTTGCAGGTTTTCCGAAAGAAACTTAGTCCGCTACTGGAGCTGTACCCCCTGACTGATAAGCAACGTGCAGCGCTAGTGCTGGGGCAGCTAACCGGTGCAGCTGAGCAAGAGGCGGAGACCTGGGCCGAGGGGGACCGGTCCTCTGTAGCCACCATCTTTGAAAAGTTACAGGCTGCCTTTGAGACCCGTACTGAAGCCGAGTTGCGGATGCAGTTCTATCAATGCCGACAACGGCCCGCAGATAGCATTCGGGACTATGCCCTGCGCCTGCAAACCGCACTCCGCACACTGAAGCGGGTGGATACCATCAACAGTGTGGACAGTAACAAGATGTTAAGTGAGCAGTTTGTGCAGGGGATGAGGTCCTCGGAGGACCGCAAACAACTACGGCTGTGGGCCCTAGAGCATCCTGATGTGGACTTTGCCGTGTTAAAGGAACGGGCCATCAAAGCTCTGCAGCCCCCTGCATCTGAACCTCATGAGCCCGCCCCATGGCCGGTTGAGACTGCTCCTGTTGTGGTGACCCCTACCCTAACAACACCTCCAGGGCCTGCAGCCCCAAGTGGAACGATGGAAGAACTGGCTGCCCAGGTCCGCCGCATGGATGGAGACCTCGCCAAGATCCTCGCCGCACTCCAGCCTCCAACCACATCCCAGGCTCCGGTGAAGATGCAGCTCGCCGACAGCCCTGAGGACGTCCCCTGGATGCAGCGGAGAAGGGCCAATGACTCACGGTATGGAACCCCAATCTGTTACAGGTGCAGCAAACACAGCCACTACTCCCGACGGTGTCCGTTAAACGAGCAACCCCTGGGGCCACGGGCCAATCCTCAGGAGTAGAACCCCATGGCCCCCCAGACTGGCGGGACCGGTACATCGGGGCCCGGCCCATATTCCCCGTGGCTGTAGACGGCATCTCGGTGATGGCTCTCCTGGACACTGGATCACAGGTAACCACCATACCATACACATTGTATCAACGGTATTGGGGAACAGACGAGCTGGCTCCCCCAGATGCCAGTGTAATGGGATCAACCATTCAGACTGCATCATCAATGTAGAAATGGATTTGAACATTGCTTCAGCACTTGCCCACAAGGGGGCAGTGTCAGACTGTGCAATCACAGACACAGAGGTGAGAAATCCCCTACAGTTTGTGTGTTCTAACAAGGAAGAAAAAGAGCGGGAGAACAGTACAGACCCGGAGCTCAGCCAGCACAGAGCTACGTGTGGTCTCCCTGAACAGAGGGCTCTTTTGCAACCGGATTCTTGGAAGAATCACCCTGTGAAAGTGGTTTCTGCCATCCCCGGTTTGCAGGACTTTGTTTTCACCGAGGATCTAACCGGACTGCAGAGCATCGCGCCCGGAGTGCATATCCAGGGGCTGTGACAACATGACTGCAGAGCATCACACCCTGAGTGCAAGTGCAGGGGCCGTTACCGACACAAGGGAGCCATCCGTGCAACCGTGACCTCCCTTCTTCTGCTCGGTGTGCCCCGGGACTAAGAGACTGACTAGAATCTGTTACCAGCGGGAGAAGATCAAAGGAGAAGACCGAGGAGCTGCATCCCTTCAGCGCTGCACCGGGACCCATCATCGTGAGACTCCAGGCCTGCGACGTGGGAGCGGCATCTTCTTCTGGGATAGATTGGTACGTGATTGTAGGGAGAGTTAGGGAAAGTTGCCGCCATTTCTTTGTGTTTTTCTCTTTTCTTTTTTTTTTTTTTCCTTGCTGCGCACCCGGAAGGAGTGAAGATCCGGGGACTCCACCATACACATGTGCGCAGATAGTTCGGTTGACTGTGTTATAAATATGTTTCATAGTAAAGAAATGTTACTACCGGTAAAATCTGAGTATGGGGATTTTGTTGGAATAGAGCATACACACACACCCGCGGCCCTACCACCGGTCGCTTCATGTGGCGTAGTCGGCAGGATGTGTGACCACCAAATCATCCCCCAGTAGTAACTTATAACCGGACAGCTCCCCCGACGTCTATTGTCAATCAGGTGAGAAAGTTTAACGGACGGAACTATCCTGTAACTGAATGGACTGAACAACTTAAGATAGTGGGGGAAATGTATAACACTGATACTAAGACCTTAGCAGAAATGGCCATGCTAACATTAGAGGGGGAAGCGTGGACGACAGTCAGGCTGGAGACGGTTAGGGGCCGGCGTACGTTGGATGACTTGGTGCGGGTGCTGGAGAACACCTATGGGCCGACCACATATGCGGGAACATTGCGCTATATGTTCTTCCGGCGTACTCAGCTCGAGTCGGAGGACATTCCTCAATATGCCAATGCCCTTCAGGTGCTGCTAGAACAAGCCTGTAGAAAAGAAGAACAGATAGCTAGTACGGGTGCCCGTGACCTGGTGTTGAGAGATCAGTTCGTGACCGGATTGAGAGACCCGTACCTTAACCGCTCATTGCAAGATCTACTCCGGATAAATCCGGCCCTTACGTTCGCTGAGGTTAAACAAGAAGCTATAGAACGTTCAAGGGGACCTGTCGTGGAGACACAGACATATACCGCGGCTTGCAGGTCCATATCTAGTATCGGGACTCCGAACAGCGACACGGAAGAACTGAAGCAGATGGTGGCAGAGTTGCAGAAACAGGTGTTACAGCTCACCCTAGACCAACAGGCGGGCTGGCAAGCGAGACAACAACCCAGCCGGCCGATGGGAAGATGCTGGACATGCGGCGACCCGCCATAGAGCAAACCGTTGCCCCCAGAACTTTCAAGTTCATCCACGGTCCGATCTACCAAAACCAGCAAGTCATGTCTCACAACAGCGGCCGCCTTTAAACTAGACGCACCTGCCAAAGAGGCTCACTCGGCAGGGGAGGCCAAAGAGAGGGGTGCGGGAAAACAGAGCCAGCTACGGAACAAACTTGCATCAAATAGCCCCACCCTGGAAGTATTATTGGAAGGGATCGCCGTACAAGGGTTAATGGATACTGGGTCTCAGGTATCCACCATCTCCGAGCAGTTCTACGAAGAATGTCTAAAGCCGCGGGTTGCCTATGACCCTGATACCGCCATCAAGATCAAAGCAGCCAATAATCTACCCATTCCGGTGACGGGAGTTGCCTGGATGAACACCGAAATCTGTGGCCAAGATCTCGGGAAGAGAGGGATAATTGTGGTCAGGGAAGGCTTTGGATCAGAAACGCCCATGATTATTGGGATGAACATCTTGAAAGACCTGAATCTGGTGTTGTTTACCAAGAGGGGGCCCAAGTACTGGCAAGAAGTGACCGCACATAGGGCCACCCGCCGTGCCTTTCAGCAAGTGGTCCGGACCTGCAACCTCCAGCGAATGACAGAAGAACAACTGCCACTGGCCACGATCACCGTACCCCGCCATACTAGGATCACCTTACCGGCTGGGAAAGAGACAGTTATCTCACTACCCCTTAGCACCACGAGACAGCTTGAAGGCGTGGAGGTGCTGCTTGAGCCGCGCACCCCGAAGGAAGGGAAGCTGAATCCACTAGTCGCTCGAATTCTAGCAGTAGTGAGAAAGGGAAGAATTCCTGTCAGGCTGGGCAACACGGCTAACGTGAGCGTTGACCTAGAAGCCGGGACACAGCTCGCCCGAGTCTACGCTCTAACCGAAGAGGTGAACCCTATGAGCCCCCTCCAGTTTGTACCGTCTACAGAGGGAGATTGGACAGTGACGGTCTCTGCCATGGCCGCTGTCGCGGGTGACACCAACGAGGGGCGAGAACTACGAGAGAAGTGTCAGTTGGACGTATCCCAATACTCCAAACGGGAGGTGTCCCAGGTGGAAGAGCTACTTCAAGAGCATCAGGCGTCCTTTGCCCGGCATGACACCGACTTTGGGTTCACCACCAGTATCAAGCACGAAATCCCCACAGGTGACGCTGCTCCAATCCGTGAAAGGTACCGCCAAATACCTCCCCAGCAATACCAAGAAGTGAAAAATCTCCTGAATTCCATGCTACACGCTGGAGTGGTACGAGAAAGCCAGAGCCCCTAGGCTGCACCGGTGGTGATAGTCAAGAAGAAGGACGGGTCCCTGAGGTTCTGTGTGGACTACCGCCGTTTGAATGCTTGCACCACCCGGGACTCATACCCTTTGCCAAGGATCGAAGAATCCCTGACAGCCCTGAAGAAAGCCAAATACTTCTCTTCGTTGGATCTGGCCAGCGGATATTGGCAGGTACCCATGCACGAGAAAGATAGAGAGAAGACTGCTTTCATCCTACCCATGGGCCTGTACGAGTTCGACCGGATGCCCTTTGGTCTGAACAACGCGCCGGGGACTTTCCAGCGGCTGATGGAGCGCTGCTTGGGAGACTTCAACTTTGACTTCACCCTCATCTACCTGGACGACATTGTAGTCTATTCGGCCACATTTGAAGAACACCTGCAGCAGCTGGGCCGTGTGCTCAGTAGGTTGAGAGAACATGGCCTGAAGTTGAAACTCAGCAAGTGCCGTCTTCTGCAGCCCGAGATCAATTACCTGGGCCACCGGATCTCAGCCGAAGGTGTTCAGCCGTCTTCAGAAAAGATAGCCGCCGTACGGGATTGGCCGCAGCCCACAAACGTCAAGGAGGTCAGGGCTTTCCTGGGGTTGGCCGGCTACTACCGCCGGTTCGTCAAAAACTTCGCCCGGCTTGTGCACCCTTGCATGACCTGCTTCGAGGGACCACCAACAGCCCCAGAGGACGACCCATCAGCTGGGGACCCAGCCAGGAAGAGTCCTTCCAAGCCCTAAAGGGTGCCTTAACGTCTCCCCCCATCCTGGCATATGCGGACTACAACCTGCCCTTCCAACTACACACCGATGCCAGTCTACAGGGTCTAGGGGCAGTACTTTCACAGGTACAAGAAGGCAAGGAACGGGTCATAGCCTATGCCAGTCGGTCCCTACATGAGGGCGAGAAGAATCCCACCAATTATAGCTCGTTCCGGCTGGAGCTGTTGGCCCTAACGTGGGCTATGGCGGAGAAATTTGCAGGGTACCTCACGGGGACCGAAGTACTAGTCCTGACCGATAACAACCCGTTGGCCCACTTATAAAATGCGAAGCTTGGAGTCATGGAGCAGCGTTGGATGGCTCGGCTCTCCAAGTTCAATTACAAGATCAAATATAGGGCTGGAGCTGAGAATCAAAATGCGGACAGCCTGTCTAGAGTATCATACCCCTTACTCCACCGAGACCGGGATGAAGAATTAGAAGGGGACGAGATGCCTGACTTTGCAAAGCTCGCCCAACAGATAATGGATTACCGCCAGTTCGTTGTGGGCGAAGCTGGAACTCCAGTGGGGGTCGCCTTGCCACCCCAGGAGTGGTGCAGGCACCAGGACCAGAACCCTGAATGGGCTCTACTCAAACAATGGGTGAAGCGGCAGCAGAAGCCTCCCGCCGATATACGGGCACGACTGTCTACCGGGACCTTGACCCTGCTCAGTCAGTGGGACCGGCTGATTCTGAGAGAAGGAGTGCTATACCGGAAGGTTCTCTTGTCGCACATGCTGGAGGAATGCACACAAGTTGTGGTGCCTGATCAATTGGCCCGTGAGATGGTGGCCAAAGCCCACAAAAGGAATGGACACTTCGGAATAGACAAGACCTTTCGGTGGATTCAACAGTCCATCTTTTGTCCGGGGTTCCGCAAGCTGGTTGAAGACGTCTGCCAAACCTGTCACACCTGTGAACTACACAAGTCCCCTGAGCAGCGTGCACCTGTCCAGACAATTATAACATCCAGGCCCCTTGAGCTGTTGATGGTGGACTATCTGCTGATTGGGACGGCGAGCAGTGGCTATCAGTACTGCCTATTCATGGTGGATCACTTCACAAAATTCGCTGTCGCTGTTGCTACCAAAGACCAGACGGCTGAATCGGCTGCACGGGCCATCTGTCGACAGTTCATCCACGTCTATGGGTGTCCGGAGAGGTTGCACTCCGACCAGGGGGCTTGTTTCGAAGGCCGAGTCATCGAAGAGCTGCATCGGATGTATGGGATCCAGAAGTCAAGGACCACTCCTTACCACCCACAAGGAAACGGTGCATGTGAACGCTTCAACCGGACTCTACTCCAGCTGATCCGCACCTTGGCCGATGATAAGAAAGACCAATGGCCCCAATTCCTTCCCGATCTAGTATGGGCCTACAACAACCAGGTCCACTCCGTGACTGGTTACACCCCACACACCCTTCTCTTTGGCCGCCCCGGAAAAGGGGTCCATGACCTGAACCTATTCCGCCCTGGAGATGATGTCTGCCATAACTACCCCTCCTGGCTAAATGCTCACCGACAGAAGATGGAGACTGTACACTGGCTGGTGAGCCAACAAATCTGGGGCCAGATACATGCTGACCCACTCCCCGTGCAAGAGCACCCCTTGAAGTTGGGACAGCTAGTCCTGCTCCGTATCAAGAAGCCACAAGGGAAACTTCGAGCCAAGTGGGAGACTGAGGTCTACCGGGTAATCGAACGCCCCTACCCCAACGGGCATGTATACCGAGTGCGGGGTGAAGACAGTCGCAGCATCCGCAATGTGCACCGAAATATGTTGCGTCCCTGCCGATCCCAGCCTGACTCCCCTACCACAGTACCCGGAGGGGGTGACGCTGCCGACACGACTGACGTCACGGACGTTTCCCAGCATAGTGATCACGTCGACTCTGAGACCGGTGACCCACCTACACAACCCAGTTCTTCCCCCGGAGTGCAGACTGAAGTGGGGCGTAAAGACAGTGACGGGGAGGGGAACAACCAACCCTTGAGACGCACTGACCGCACCACTGCTGGGATCCCGCCCGGGCGGTCTTACAGGAACCAGTATATATGGCCCACTTCTCAACCAACCCCTGTGACATCTGCAGTCATCACTGCCTGGGAACCGACGGTAGTTGACAGGGACTGCCAACCTTTAAGTGTGGGGGTATGTAATGGGATCAACCATTCAGACTGCATCATCAATGTAGAAATGGATTTGAACATTGCTTCAGCACTTGCCCACAAGGGGGCAGTGTCAGACTGTGCAATCACAGACACAGAGGTGGGAAATCCCCTAAAGTTTGTGTGTTCTAACCAGGAAGAAAAAGAGCGGGAGAACAGTACAGACCCGGAGCTCAGCCAGCACAGAGCTACGTGGGGTCTCCCTGAACAGAGGGCTCTTTTGCAACCGGATTCTTGGAAGAATCACCCTGTGAAAATGGTTTCTGCCATCCCCGGTTTGCAGGACTTTGTTTTCACCGAGGATCTAACCGGACTGCAGAGCATCGCGCCCGGAGTGCATATCCAGGGGCTGTGACAACTTGACTGCAGAGCATCGCACCCTGAGTGCAAGTGCAGGGGCCGTTACCGACACAAGGGAGCCATCCGTGCAACCGTGACCTCCCTTCTTCTGCTCGGTGTGCCCCGGGACTAAGAGACTGACTAGAATCCGTTACCAGTGGGAGAAGATCAAAGGAGAAGACCGAGGAGCTGCATCCCTTCAGCGCTGCACCGGGACCCATCATCGTGAGACTCCAGGCCTGCGACGTGGGAGCGGCATCTTCTTCTGGGATAGACTGGTACGTGATTGTAGGGAGAGTTAGGGAAAGTTGCCGCCATTTCTTTGTGTTTTTCTCTTTTCTTTTTGTTTTTTTTCCTTGCTGCGCACCCGGAAGGAGTGAAGATCCGGGGACTCCACCATACACATGTGCGCAGATAGTTCGGTTGACTGTGTTATAAATATGTTTCATAGTAAAGAAATGTTACTACCGGTAAAATCTGAGTATGGGGATTTTGTTGGAATAGAGCATACACACACACCCGCGGCCCTACCACCGGTCACTTCACCAGTATAACACTGATTGCTGCCGATGGACTCCCATTGACCCAAGTGGGGTACAAACAAGTGGCCATGACCGTTGGGCCAGCTGAACTGCAACACCAGGGTATGGTTGTGATAATGAATGAACCCAGTGATCATAACCCGAAGATAGTGCTAGGGACTAATGTGATGGAGCACTGTATGAGTGATGTGCTGACACTACTGCAGCAGCTGGCCGCCACGGCGGCGGGGAGCCGACAGAGAGCTGTGCAGCGTGAGATCTGAGCCTTGATGTACCGCCAACATGTGAACTCAACAGGAGGAGAGATTGGTGGGGTGAGAGTGATGGATGTGGCCCCTTTGATTGTGCCTCCCAGGAGCGAGATGATGATTTGGTGTAGGGCAGCAGTAGGGCCCCAGGGGCGTGACTACCCTGCCATGATAGAGCCCATGCCCTCCGAACACTGGCCCACAGTAATGGCCGCCCGGGTGGTGGTAGATGTAAAGAAGGGGAGAGTGCCTGTGAGGGTGCTGAACTGTGGGGAGAAAGAAGTCAGGCTTCCCCGGTAGGCTACACTTGCCAAGTTGCTCACTCTGGACCCCCACACCATCCGCGAGGCAGTTCCCCCAACCTTACCCCCTCCTGCCAGCACTCACCCGCCCCAAGGTGAATTAGATGAGTGGCACCGACAGTTACACGTAGGCACTGACGATACCCCTGCACATCACAAAGAAGGGGTCTACCGGGTGGTACGGGAGTATGAGCGAGTTTTTAGCAAACATCCCCTAGACTTTGGGCAGATTAAAGGGGTCCAACACCATATCCCCACCGGTGCACACACCCCTATCAAAAAGAGGTACAGGCCTATTCCCCCTGCACAATACCAATGTGCCAAGGACATGTTGAAGAACATGAGGGAGGCAGGGGTTATCAGGGATAGCTGTAGTCCCTGGGCCGCCCCATTGGTACTGGTTAAGAAGAAGGACGGCACCATGCGGATGTGTGTGGATTACCGGAAGATTAACCAGAGCACGCATAAAGATGCTTACCCACTGCCCCGTATTGAAGAGTCCTTGGCCGCACTGAGAACCGCAAACTACTTCTCTACCCTTGACCTCACCAGCGGGTACTGGCAAGTGGCCGTGGCACCCGAAGACAGGGAGAAAACTGCCTTCACCACCCCAATGGGGCTCTGTGAATTCAACAGTATGCCGTTCGGGCTGTGCAACGCCCCTGGAACCTTCCAACGGCTGATGGAATGCTATCTGGGGCATTTACATTTCGAGACCGTCCTGTTGTACCTGGATGATGTGATTGTGTACTCACAGACATATGAAGCCCACCTGGAGCACCTAGCCGAGGTGTTTGCGTCCCTTGCCAAATACGGGATGAAGTTGAAGCCCTCCAAGTGTCATCTGCTGAAACCCAGAGTGCAGTACCTAGGGCATGTGGTGGGTGCAGAAGGTGTCGCCCCCGACCCCGAGAAGATCACTGCCATCCAAGACTGGCCGAGACCGACCACAGTGAGGGAAGTAATGCAGTTTCTGGGCCTGGTGGGGTACTACTGTCGCTTCATTAAGGGGTACACGAAGATGGCTGCCCCCATGCAAGACCTCCTCGTGGGACAGACCAAAGGTGGTAGACCTCTCGGAGCCCCACTGGTGTGGGAAGAGAGGCATGAGGAATCCTTCCGCCAGCTGAAAGCGGCCTTGACCGGAGAGGAGATCCTAGCGTACCCTGATTACAGCCGCACATTCATCCTCTACACTGATGCCAGCAATGTGGGCTTGGGGGCAGTCCTATCCCAGGTCCAGGACGGGAAGGAAAAAGTGATTGTTTATGCTAGCCAAAAGCTCCGACCGACTGAAAGGAACCCTGAGAACTACAGCTCTTTCAAGTTTGAGCTCCTGGCGCTGGTGTGGGCTATCACCGAGCGGTTCAGCCATTACCTGGCAGCAGCGAAATTCACTGCTTTCACGGACAACAATTCGCTGACCCACCTGGACACAGCCAAGTTGGGTGCGTTGGAACAGCGGTGGGTGGCCAGGCTAGCCAACTATGATTTAACCATCAAATATTGGGCCGGTCGTGCCAACGTTAATGCTGATGCACTCTCTCGGATGCCCCACCTGTCGGAAGAAGGGTGCGAGGATGGCGACCTCGAAGAGATTGAGTTGCCTGCATTTCACCAGCCGCCAACTGAGAAGGTGCATGTCTACCAACAACGGGTGAACCTGGACCCGCTGCCCAGTCAGGAGTGGCAGGAAGTTCAAGATCTGGCGCCCGCTGTCCGCCTAGTCAAGATCTTGGTGGAGCAAGGCTCTGCTGGGATAGACCCTGCCGCCCTAGCTGAAGCCCAACGCCTGTGGCGAGAACGGACCCGGCTGTACCTACACCAGGGAAAGTTGTACCGTGAGCTGATCAACCCGAAGACTCATGAGAAAATCCGCCAGTTGGTGATTCCCCAAGCTAACGTACCCACCGTTCTACAAGCGTACCATGATGGTGCTGGGCACTTCGGATGGAAGAAACTGGAGATGCTGTTGAGAGAGCGGTTCTATTGGAGTAGAATGCGGGAACCTGTAGAGGCCTGGTGCCGAGAGTGTGGCCCTTGCACGCTGAGAAGGAAGGACGAGGCCAGCCAGAAGGCACCCCTACACCCGATCGTTACACATCAACCGCTGGAGCTGGTCGCCCTGGACCATGTAAAGCTCCCCCCCAGCCGAAGTGGGTACACCTACGCTCTAACCATGGTAGACCACTATTCAAGGTTCATGGTGGTTGTCCCAGTCAAAGACCTAACTGGTCGTACCGCCGCTAGAGGGTTCCAGGCTTATTTCTGCCGACCACATGGATACCCTGAGAAGGTGCTTACTGACCAAGGCCCGGCATTTGAGGCTGAGGTGTTCCATGAATTTTGTCAGTTGTATGGCTGCAAGAAGATCCGGACCACGCCTTACCATGCCCAAACCAACGGCATGTGTGAAAAGATGAACCACCTGGTCCTGGGCCTCCTCAAGACGTTGCCGCTAGAAGAGCGGAACCTGTGGCCAGAGAAGCTACCTGACTTGGTCGATATGTACAACAATATCCCTTCCAGCTCAACGAAATGCACTCCAGCATACCCGATGAGAGCTCGCCCCGGCCGGCTACCCGTGGATCTGGACATGGGATTGGAAGCCCCGGAGGCACTCCCTTCGACAGCTGAATGGGAAACTCGGCGGAGGGTGCAATACCGACAGATTCAGGAATATGTTGAGAAGAACTTGAGTCGGAGTCGGGAACAACAGGAGCAGCGCTTCAACCAGAAGGCGTCTGCTGGCCCTTTCCAGCCTGGAGATGTAGTGCTAAAGCGGAAGAGAAGGACCCACAAGCTGGATGATTAATGGGAACAAACTCCATATGTCATACAGCCCACAGGATGGGAAGATGGGAAGGCCTACCAGATCAGTCGTGACCAAGGGGGCACTTTGGCCACGGTTTCCCGGGACCATCTAAAGAGGTGCCCACCAGCATTGAGGGCAGCGGCTGAAGTTCCGGTTCCTACACCGGCCGAGAAGGCGAAAGAAGTAATCCACACCATGATGGGTAACTTCCCGGTGGACTGGCCTACGCAGAACGGCGCGGTGATTCTTCCAGTGATACTGTTCCCACAACCCGTGGATGAGGAAGTGATGGAAGCGGTCAACCGTGAGCCAGTGCCAGTGCCCAGGGATGAACCTGTGCCCAGCTCCCCTATGCCTCCGCCTGCCCCACACGATAACAGGGAAGAGGAACTGATTGTTCCCTCTCCCCTGCTGCCTGTCACCACTGACACCGGACCCCGGAGGTCCACTCGTCCCAACCTAGGTAGACCCCCACTTAGGTACCGGGAAACCACTATTTAGAGGGGGGGAACATGTGTGTGTTTTAACGTTTGAGAAGTTTTGAATGATAAGTGCATAATATACCGAAAATTCATCTGATTGTCAACTGCTGATTAAAACCGGTTGTTGCCGCCACCGTTGTCCCCGTGGGGACCGTCTACAGTTTTACATAGAAACTACTATGAACATGCCTGAGAACTTGCAAGGCAACCACAAACTTGTGGCCTATAAATAATTATGTTGTTACAGCTCCCACCGTTGCCGCCTCCGGAGAGGCAGATTGGAGGAAGGGCCCACAGTGGAGCAGGCTGGGGCCCAGCCACCACCGGAACCGGTGGCAATCCTCTGGGGGTTTCAGGGGCTCCCCATGGACGTGGGTCCCCTGAAAAGGACAGAACCCGCTCGGGCAACTTGTGCAGGACTGGGGGTCAAGGGGTGCTGCCTGTTTGCTTAGGGGCAGCATCAGGGCCAGGTTGCTTGGGTGGGAGAGAGCGGAAGCCATAACCGTTTACCGTTGCAACGTTTAAGTAAGAGTACCTCCCGATGTGGGAAGATGTTATTTTAATTGTATGTCTGTTACCGTTATTTATATCTTTTTCAGTTGGTGAAAATAAAACCGGTGATGGACAGGCAGCCCGAGGACGGTCTGCATTTTGCTAAGGGGGAATGTGGTGCCCTGGACAAGCCAGGGTCACAGGCCACAGGTAATTACACCACCACACCCTACACCCCGGTTAGGCACATCAAAGCCAGAACACAAAACCCTTGTTGCCTTCCTTCAGGGGCTGATGTCCACACCAGGGGGTGGAGCCAGGCGGTTGGTCTCCACCCACCAAGGAGTTCACAGTCCTGGAGAAGGGAACAACAGTCAGTTAGTTGTGGAGGAGCAAGTGTGAGGAGCAAAGTGGTAGTTGAGCGATCTGAAGTTAGTCCGGGTGTGTGGCCCGGACGGAGCAGCAAGGTTGGCAGACGGTGGTGACCGTCTGCAGGAGTGGCCTATCGGAAGTTTACCGTAAGGACCGTGGATGGGCGGTGGCCCGGCGGTACCGGACCGGTACACAAGGAGAAACCAGCACCATTGGCAGGGGCTTTTCGGACCCCGGCAAGGCTAGGAGTTGCCGTGAATTTGCCGAATCCGTTAGTGAAGGGGACCTCCTGGGTTTCCAAACAGTCAAGTCCCGACAGAAGGCAACAGTCCAACCCAGTGAGAGAGACACCGCCACCGCCAAGGCAACCGTTTCTCAGGGCCAGCGCCTGCGGGCAAAAGGGGCTCCTCCGGCCCATATCCAAGCCGGGGAGCGGGTTACCGGTGGGAACCCATTGGAACCGTTTACCGTACTTAGGTGCAGGGAAAGGCAGTCACCGTCAACCTGCCGGGGAAAAGCAACTGCAGCCGTCCGTGGGACCCGTCTTTCCAGCCGTGTGTTTTACCGAGAACTGTGTCATCGTTTCAGGCTGAGTGAGTACCACCGTGCCATGCGGCACAGCGCTGCCCCCGCGACCCTGCACCTCACCAGGCCCCGCAACCCGCCTGCCATCATCCATCCCTACCCCATCACCGGGCCCCGGGACAACAAAACCCCCTACCCACGGAGGGGAGAACTAACAACTCAGCTGCTCCCTGTCACCGCTCCCGGGATCCCCGTCCAGAGCAGCAGTGGTGTCACCAAAATCACCACAACCGTGGGTGGCGTCACAGACAATATCCAAATATCCATAATCAAAACCCCCACAACCAATCATTCCCCTTTTCACTCACGGGCGAGGAGCGCCGCTCGAGTCCCCGGGATCCGGCCCACCGCTCGAGCCACCACCGAGCAGCAGCAGCGGCCGCAGCAGCAGCGGCAGCCGGACTCGAGCAGTGGGAGAGCGCAGTGTCCCCTCCTCCGCCCGCGACACAAACAGGATATGTACAACCTGCAGTCAGAAATTAAGCAAGTGGGTCAGAGGATGACTGAAATAGAAGAAACACAAGAGCAAATACTCTCCCAAATAGATGCTCATCACCAAGTGTTGTCAGATCATTCCTTACAAATACAGGACATTCTAACCCACTTGGATGACATAGAAAATCGCCACCATCGTAACAATCTACGCATAAGGGGGCTAAAGGAATCAGTGGAAGCAGCACAGCTAGAGGAGTGGGCTCAAAAATAATTCAACAATCTCCTCCAGAGAGACCCGGGGCAGCACATCGATATAGATCGGATCTACAGGGCACTGGGCCCTAAACCGTCCGACCCTGCACGCCCAAGAGATATAATTTGTAGAATCCATTTTTATAAAGAGAAAGAAGCTATTCTCAAAAGCTGCAGGGACAATGGGTCGGGCTCACACCAAGGGACTCCCCTGCTGGTTCTCCCAGATCTGGCACGCAGAACCTTACAGCTACGCAGGGCCCTGAGACCATTGCTTTCCGCTCTACGAGATAAGGATATCCCATACAGATGGGGGTACCCTTTCCAGTTGTCAGCAAGGAAAAATGGGAAAACGGCAACTCTCAAGGGCCTGGGAGATCTCCCAAATTTTTGGGGGACTTTTGAGCTGCCCATGATTAATCTGCCAGACTGGCAAACACCGAAAACACTAACACCTCTTCCACCTAGAGAGCAGTGGAATCAAGTCCAAACCAAGAAAGGCAGAAGATCCTCACAGTCTGGCTATCGCTGATGTGACTGGCGCGGCCGAGTTTGGATGATGGAGTTGAAAAGGGGGATCAGGGCCATCCTCTTATTTTTTCCGCACTATGCTCACCGATGTCAACCTCACACATGTTGTTTGCCTCTCCAATAGAGAGATAATACTTAATACATCTGCCTATTTCTGTCTATGAGAGAGGGGAGCCAGCACGATCTGAAAATGGCATGCATCATATAAAAAGTGCAAATTCACAGATTTATTCCATTTTGACCGTAGTTATGCTACAAATCTGGTGTCTGACCAACACCATACCATGCACGCCTGATTTTGGTTTGCGATGTGTTCCTCCTGTTGGTAGCTGTTCAGACTCAGTTACCTCACCCCTTTCCACAGGCAATGCTAATTAAGCACCATTCTTGGATCTGGTCCGCCTTTATCAATGGTTGCTGTTTGACACTGGGAGGATCAGTTCTGATATAGTCCTGGTATGTGTAGGGCTTGCTCCACATGCTGGGACCTGGGCTGGTCTCTATCCACAAGTGCCTTTTTTGCAACATGGAAGCGGCTATATACAGGTTGCAGGTATGTGTGCTCCATTATGGTTCTGCTTTTAACTTTATCTAGGAGGCCGCATGGCACATGAAATACAGAATGTAGAGTAGGACCCCCCTATTGAGATTTGCCGTGACGTTGGCAGGGGTGGCTCAAAAAATTGATCAATTATTTGCTAAAAATCTCATTTTTTTATTATTATAGTACAGTTGGAATAAATTTGTGAATTTTCACTTTTTATATGATGCATGCCAATTTCAGATCGTGCTGGTTCCCTTTTTTTCTCTATTTCTGTCTATTGAGAGCTCATTCTATATCAGAATATAGTACCAATCATTATTTGAGCTCTTATTTTCAAGATGCTATGTTTCCTGATCGATATTTTGTTATATTAGGATGTTCTATTAGTCTCTGTGTTTCATACAGTTTCAAATTGGGGTGTCTCGGGCCATCTCATCCACAATGTGCCTGGACGGGGGGAGTTTTGGATACCCCATAGTATGTGCATTAGTCGGGGAGGCGGGGGCTCCAACCTGTTGCTGGAGGCTTCTCTCACCTCTCCTAGGGCTGCAGCGTTTTGCTGTACTTGACAAAAGTCAATATAGTTGTTTGAGAAATTTTCTTGAACTAACCCACGGGTTAACACTAGAGATGAGCGAACCGGTCGCGGTTCGGCTCGAGGTTGGTTCGCCGAACGGACCTCCCGTTCGAGTTCGGTTCGTCGAACGTTCGACGAACCGAACTCGAACTGCATAGGAAACAATGGCAGGCAATCACAAACACAGAAAAACACCTAGAAAACACCCTCAAAGGTGTCCAAAAGGTCACAAACAACTCACAACACATGGGAAAGTGACAAGGACATATACTCATGCGAAAACAAAAGAGCTGGACAAGGAAAAAGAGTAGGACACACAGATATATGAGTATATGCAAGGAAACATCGATTCCATTATTGTGCAACTTGAGCCCTGCTCATTTTAGGCTTCCAATGTTGATAAATTGCCTGAGCTCGCCACGTACGTCTTGGGGATCTTGTCGTGTCCTGCAGCCAGCGTTCTCTCGGAACCTGTCTTAAGTGCTGCTGTGGGTCTGCTGGCAGATAAGCACACGTGTCTGTCCACTGACAATGTGGACATGGCTCTCAGAGGACTTTTCTTCCCCTGGGTCAGCCAGGGGACGGGAAAGGCACGCGTATTTTTGAGAGTGCTTCATGCAAAGCATCTTTTTCTTTTTCAAAAGGGGGCTCAACCGATGCCAGTCAAGTGGGGTGTGTGTGGCCCAGTTAGTGGCAACGAGGGAGACTGTGGTTGGAGTCCCCTCGCTGTGTTTCTAAAAGAACCAAGATGAACAAGTCATGGCTCTCAGAGGACTTTTCTTCCCCTGGGTCAGCCAGGGGACGGGAAAGGCACGCGTATTTTTGAGAGTGCTTCATGCAAAGCATCTTTTTCTTTTTCAAAAGGGGGCTCAACCGATGCCAGTCAAGTGGGGTGTGTGTGGCCCAGTTAGTGGCAACGAGGGAGACTGTGGTTGGAGTCCCCTCGCTGTGTTTCTAAAAGAACCAAGATGAACAAGTCATGGCTCTCAGAGGACTTTTCTTCCCCTGGGTCAGCCAGGGGACGGGAAAGGCACGCGTATTTTTGAGAGTGCTTCATGCAAAGCATCTTTTTCTTTTTCAAAAGGGGGCTCAACCGATGCCAGTCAAGTGGGGTGTGTGTGGCCCAGTTAGTGGCAACGAGGGAGACTGTGGTTAGAGTCCCCTCGCTGTGTGTCTAAAAGAACCAAGATGAACAAGTCATGGCTCTCAGAGGACTTTTCTTCCCCTGGGTCAGCCAGGGGACGGGAAAGGCACGCGTATTTTTGAGAGTGCTTCATGCAAAGCATCTTTTTCTTTTTCAAAAGGGGGCTCAACCGATGCCAGTCAAGTGGGGTGTGTGTGGCCCAGTTAGTGGCAACGAGGGAGACTGTGGTTGGAGTCCCCTCGCTGTGTTTCTAAAAGAACCAAGATGAACAAGTCATGGCTCTCAGAGGACTTTTCTTCCCCTGGGTCAGCCAGGGGACGGGAAAGGCACGCGTATTTTTGAGAGTGCTTCATGCAAAGCATCTTTTTCTTTTTCAAAAGGGGGCTCAACCGATGCCAGTCAAGTGGGGTGTGTGTGGCCCAGTTAGTGGCAACGAGGGAGACTGTGGTTGGAGTCCCCTCGCTGTGTTTCTAAAAGAACCAAGATGAACAAGTCATGGCTCTCAGAGGACTTTTCTTCCCCTGGGTCAGCCAGGGGACGGGAAAGGCACGCGTATTTTTGAGAGTGCTTCATGCAAAGCATCTTTTTCTTTTTCAAAAGGGGGCTCAACCGATGCCAGTCAAGTGGGGTGTGTGTGGCCCAGTTAGTGGCAACGAGGGAGACTGTGGTTGGAGTCCCCTCGCTGTGTTTCTAAAAGAACCAAGATGAACAAGTCATGGCTCTCAGAGGACTTTTCTTCCCCTGGGTCAGCCAGGGGACGGGAAAGGCACGCGTATTTTTGAGAGTGCTTCATGCAAAGCATCTTTTTCTTTTTCAAAAGGGGGCTCAACCGATGCCAGTCAAGTGGGGTGTGTGTGGCCCAGTTAGTGGCAACGAGGGAGACTGTGGTTGGAGTCCCCTCGCTGTGTTTCTAAAAGAACCAAGATGAACAAGTCATGGCTCTCAGAGGACTTTTCTTCCCCTGGGTCAGCCAGGGGACGGGAAAGGCACGCGTATTTTTGAGAGTGCTTCATGCAAAGCATCTTTTTCTTTTTCAAAAGGGGGCTCAACCGATGCCAGTCAAGTGGGGTGTGTGTGGCCCAGTTAGTGGCAACGAGGGAGACTGTGGTTGGAGTCCCCTCGCTGTGTTTCTAAAAGAACCAAGATGAACAAGTCATGGCTCTCAGAGGACTTTTCTTCCCCTGGGTCAGCCAGGGGACGGGAAAGGCACGCGTATTTTTGAGAGTGCTTCATGCAAAGCATCTTTTTCTTTTTCAAAAGGGGGCTCAACCGATGCCAGTCAAGTGGGGTGTGTGTGGCCCAGTTAGTGGCAACGAGGGAGACTGTGGTTGGAGTCCCCTCGCTGTGTTTTACATGCTTTTAGAAGGGCATGACATGGCTTGGAGGTTGACTTTCATCATATGCAAACTGTTGGCTACCAAAATGCTGCCTTTCCAACAACTGTGGTTATAGGCAATGAGGAGCATACTGATGAAGATGAGACGCAGATACCCGATTGGGATGACAACTTAAATATTCGGTCAGGGCAAGAAGAAACTCGGTCTGAGGGGGAGGGGAGTGCAAACACAACAATTGATGATGAAGTTCTAGATCCCACCTACTGTCAACCCACAGTCAGACACTCGAGGAGGTCAATAGAGGCGGTGGAGGAGGATGCAACCGACGTCGAAGTAACCTGGCGCCTTCCTGGACACAGTCGGAGCACTGGTAGCACGTCTACAACTGCATCCTCAGCCACCACTCTGCCTCTGAGCATTATTCGGGGTGGATCAACAGGTCGCATGGCCTCTAAGCCTTGCCTAGCCTGGTCCTTTTTTGACATAAAAAAAGATCGGCCAAATTATGTGATCTGTAACATTTGGCATGGTTATCTTAGTAGAGGTCAAAACCTCAGCAGTTTGACAACTTCTTCCATGAATCGTCACATGAATAAATATCATATGGCCTGGTGGGAAGCTCACCGTGCTGCAATGCGGCCTAGTGGAGCCAACCATCCACCGCCTGCCCCTTCCAGGGCATCCGCGCGCTCGTCATCTTCTAGGACTGTGGGGACAGCTGTCACACCTGTTTTTCCACCCACAACTTCCACCACTGTAACCGCAACAGGCAGTTTGCTTGGTAGGTCGTCAGTTGGTTTGGAAGGGGAAACAAGTGAGTGTGTACAGCTCTCTCAGACATCGATAGCACCAACTTTGGATGAAGGCAACATCATGTCTCCGCCTGCACTTTCCTCACAAAGCTGCATTTTTCCAGGGACACCCTACTCAACACCGTCTACACACAGCAGCCAGATCTCTGTCCCTCAGATGTGGTCAAATAAAAGGCCACTTCCTGCGACCCATGACAAAGCGAAGAGGTTGACTCTATCCCTCTGTAAGCTGTTGGCTACAGAAATGCTGCCTTTCCGCCTAGTGGACACACAGGATTTTAGAGACCTTATATCTGTCGCTGTGCCCCAGTACCAGATGCCTAGTCGCCACTACTTCTCTAAGAAAGGTGTGCCCGCGCTACACCAGCATGTCGCACACAACATCACCGCTTCCTTGAGAAACTCTGTGTGTGAACGGGTGCATTTCACCACCGATACTTGGACCAGTAAGCATGGACAGGGACGTTACATGTCGCTGACTGGGCACTGGGTAACTATGGTGATAGATGGTGAAGGGTCTGCTGCACAAGTCTTGCCGTCCCCACGACTTGTGTGTCAATTCTATGTCTGCCCAAGTTCCGCCACAGCTTCTGCATCCTCCACCTCATCTGTGTCCTCCACCTCCGCCCCAAGCCTGCCTGGTCAGGCCACCAGCGTTCTCACTGCGCAGAAGGAATCACGCACCCCTCATTACTATGCTGGCAGCAGAGCGCAACGGCATCAGGCGGTCTTTAGCTTGACATGTCTTGGGAATAAGAGTCACACAGCTGAGGAGTTGTGGTCAGCTCTGCGGTCCGAGTTTAATAAATGGTTGTCTCCACTCAACCTGCAGCCTGGTAAGGCCGTGTGCGACAATGCTGCAAACCTGGGTGCGGCCCTTCGCCTGGGCAAGGTGACACACGTACCTTGTATGGCTCACGTGTTGAACCTTGTCGTCCAGCAATTTTTAACACACTATCCCGGCCTAGATGGCCTTCTGAACAGGGCACGAAAACTGTCAGCTCACTTCCGCCGTTCAAGCGCCGCAGCAGAGCGACTTGCATCGCTCCAGAAGTCTTTCGGCCTGCCGGTTCATCGCCTGAAATGCGATGTGGCGACACGCTGGAATTCAACTCTCCACATGTTACAGCGACTGTGGCAGCACCGGCGAGCCCTGGTGCAATACGTCATGATGTATAGCCTGGGCCAACGAGATGCAGAAGTGGGGCAGATCACCCTGATGGAGTGATCTCAGATCAAGGACCTATGCACCCTTCTGCACAGTTTCGACATGGCGACGAATATGTTTAGAGCTGACAATGCCATTATCAGCATGACGATTACAGTCATTTACATGCTGGAGCACACGCTAAACACTATTCGTAGTCAGGGGGTGGGACAACAGGAAGGGGAGGAACTACAGGAGGATTCATATGCGCAAGACACAACAACATCACCAAGGTCCAGACGTTCATCATCACCAACGCGGCAGGCATGGGACCATGGGGGACAGGGATCAACAAGGGCGCATGGTAGCAGGCGACATGTTGAGGAAGGTGCAGGAGGACATGAAGATATGGAGGACGAACTGTCCATGGACATGGAAGACTCAGCAGATGAGGGGGACCTTGGTCAAATTTCAGTTGAAAGAGGTTGGGGGGAGATGACAGAGGAAGAAAGAACGGTTAGCACCTCTATGCCACAAACACAGCGTGGACTTGGTCCGCATGGCTGCGCAAGACACATGAGTGCCTTCTTGTTGCACTACCTCCAACATGACCCTCGTATTGTCAAAATTAGAAGTGATGATGACTACTGGCTTGCCACACTATTAGATCCCCGGGACAAGTCCAAATTTTGTGACATAATTCCACCCATAGAAAGGGACGCACGTATGCAGGAGTATCAGCATAAGCTGTTACTCGATCTTAGCTCGGCTTTTCCACCAAACAACCGTGCAGGTGAAGGGAGTGATTCTCCCAGTTGTAACTTGACAAACATGGGACGGCCTCGTCATCTTCAACAGTCTACCCGTACCAGTAGGACCGTATCTGGTGCTGGTAACAGCAATTTTATGGAATCTTTTCATAATTTTTTTAGACCCTCCTTTGCAAGGCCACCAGAGACAACAAGTCTGACACATAGTCAACGGATGGAGAGGATGATACAGGAGTATCTCCAAATGAACATCGATGCAATGACTTTGCAAATGGAGCCTTGCTCCTTTTGGGCTTCAAATCTAGAAAAATTGACAGAGCTCTCCAGTTACGCCTTGGAGATTTTGTCGTGTCCAGCTGCCAGCGTTGTCTCTGAACGTGTCTTCAGTGCTGCTGGGTGTGTGCTGACAGATAAGCGCACGCGTCTGTCCAGTGACAATGTGGACAGACTGACGTTCATCAAAATGAACAAGTCATGGATCCAGAAGGAATTTACTACCCCTGTGTCATCCTGGGGAGAGTAAATGCTTGTGGATTTGGAATGTGCTTGATGCAAATCAAAACATCCTGTTTGCAACTAGGGCACAAGTGCTGCCACTGATGGGGTGTCTGTGTGCCCAATTTTGGGAAAAAAGGTAGACTCCGCTTGGAGTAACCCTTGCTTGCTGTGTTTTTTAAAAATGATACAAGATGAACAGATCTGAAGGCAAGATGAAGGCAACATCATGTCTCCGCCTGCACTTTTCTCACAAACCTGCATTTTTCCAGGGACACCCTACTCAACACCGTCTACAGACAGCAGCCAGATCTCTGTCCCTCAGATGTGGTCAAATAAAAGGCCACTTACTGCGACCCATGACAAAGCTAAGTGGTTGACTCTATCCCTCTGTAAGCTGTTGGCTACCGAAATGCTGCCTTTACGCGTAGTGGACACACAGGATTTTACAGACCTTATGTCTGTCGCTGTGCCCCAGTACCAGATGCCCAATCACCACTGCTTCTCCAAGAAAAGCATGCCCGCGCTACACCAGCATGTCGCACACAACATCATCACCACTTCCTTGAGAAAATCTGTGTGCGACAGGGTGCATTTCAACACAGATACTTGGACCAGTAAGCATAGACAGGGTCATTACATGTCACTGACTGGGCACTGGCAAACTATGGTGAGAGATGGAGAAGGGTCTGCTGTACAAGTCTTGCCGTCCCCACGAGTTGTTTCAATCCTTGTTCTGTATGTAGAAGTTAATACACTGCTTCTGCCTCTTCAACCTCGTGTGGGTCCTCTACCTTGGCGCAAACCCTGTGTGGTCAGGCCACCCTTCCTTGCAACTGCGCACAAGGACTACCACACACCTCCTTACTATGCTGGCAGCAGAGCTCAATGCCATCAGGCAGTCAAAGTTTTACTTTGAAATGTATGGGAAATGTGAGTCACACCGCTATTCCAGAGAATAGTAGTCAGGCAGGGTCAAAACATTAATTGAGGAACAGGAACAGAATGGGACGGCCAGGACTTAATCAGAAAACAAGCAGAGGTGAAATGCGTATCGGCCAACAAGGTACATAAACAGCAAGCAGGAAAAGTAGTCAGGTAACAAGCACACAAAATCATAAAACTGAACTGGGGGTAAAATTAACCAGAGGTTCATAGCTATGTCTGGCAGTGGTCTGCAGACAGGATGGGCATAAAAAAGGGTGTGGTGTCTTCCCATTGGTTGTAGCTGAATGATGGTACTTCATCTGTGAGATACCCACCAGCTACATTCAGCCAGAGATTCTGCATCTGTCAAGGTAATGCAGCCCAGTGGGTGAGCATAACCTGCGTCCACCTGCGCCGCTGGCATCGACTACTCTCCCATCATCAGCACTATTCATGAAAGGAACACGTTGTCACCTGGCAACCGGAGTACAAATTGACGGAGCGGACTACGTTGGTGACTTAACAGCCGTGTGCGGCAATGATGCAAACCTGGCTGTGGGCCATCGTCAGGGCAATGTGACACACGTGCCTTGTATGGCTCACGTGTTGAACCGAATTCTCCAGCAATTTTTAAAACACCATCACGGCCTACATGGACTTGTGCAGCGGGCACGCTCACTATGTGCTCACTTCCATCGTGCGCACACAGCAGCTCAACAACTTTCATCACTCCGGAAGTCTTAGGGTCTGGCAGTTAAACGCCGGAAATGCGATGTTCCGACACGCAGGAATTGGAATCTGCACATGTTGCAGCGTGTGTGGCAGCACCGCAGAGCCCTGCTGAAATACGGTAAGACATATAGCCTGGGATAACTTGATCCAGAGGTGGTGCAGATCACGCTGCTGGAGTGGTGTCAGATCAAGGACCTATGCACCCTGCTACACAGTTTTGAAATGTCGACGAAGATGTTTAGCACTGGCAATGTCATTCTCAGGGTGACAATTCTGGTCATCTACATGATGGAGCACACTGTAATTATTATTCAGAGTCAGGTGTTGGGACAAGAGGAAGGGGAGGAAGTACAGGAGGAGTAATATGCGGAAGGGATAACAAGATCTACGAGGTCCAGATGGTCAGCGGCACCTATGCGGCAGTCATGGTGAGGGAGAGGGATTAACAAGGGCGCATAGTATCAGCAAAAAGTGTTGATGAAAGTGCAGGAGCCCATGAAGAAATGGAGGACGAACTGGCGATCGGCATGGAAGACTCAGCAGATGAGTGAGAGCTTGCTCACATTTCGGTTGTGCGAGGTTGTGGGTAGAGGACAGAGGAAGTATGCACGATTCTCACCTCTCTGCCACCAACACACCAAGGACTTGGTCCTCCTGGATGCACAAGACACATGAGCGGATTCTTGCTGCACTACCTACAACATGACCCTCGGATTGTACGAATTCAAAGTAATCCAGAATACTGGGTTGCCACACTGTTAGATCCCCGGTACAAGACAAAATTTGCCGAACTAATTCCTGCCATAGAAATAGACGCACGTATACAGGAGTATCTGCAGAATGTGGTACGCAATCTTAGATCTACTTTTCCACTAAACACCAGTGCTGCACAGAGTGAATCTCAACGCTTTGTCATGGATAGGAGGAAATGGTCTTTTACTTGTCCACATCAGAGGGACCGAGGGATGGCTGCTGTGCTGAGATGGCGTTGAGTACGGTGTCCCTGCACAGTTGCACTTTTGGTCATATCCCAAAATGAGTTGGAAAAGGACAGATGCTGTTGGAAAGGGGAACAGGTGTGTTGGAAAGGGGAAAAAAATTTTGGTCCGTGGATTTGGTGGTTAAGCAACTGTAACATTTGCTGAAGAAACAACATCTGTTACAGTGGGACTGGCAGATTTGGATAAAGTGGTATATAATCTGTGACCGCTATATAACGAAAATTAATAAGAAAAGAAAGAGAAAGGTATATATCCCCATCAGCAGTCAGTGTCCACCGTGCTCCCAGTTGGAAAAGGAGAGGTTGGCAACTGGAAGGTTTGGTGGAGGATACAGAGCTGTGTGGCTATGAAACTAATAGTAGCCTGAACCGAGTTAGACGCCATTCGGATCTGGAGACTGTGAGCCCTGTTAGCGTCACAGGGTCCACATGCCCACCCAGCCCAGGAACTCCCTGTTAACAACACAGGGGCCATTGAGTACGCTGACCGTGTGCGTAGGGGCCACACCTGTGGACAGCAGGCGCATCAGCAGCAGCAGGCCTGTTAATGCCACTGGGCTGCACAAGCAGGACTGTTAGGACAGGAGCTGGTCTTAACCGTTCTGCGTTACCAACTGTGGTGGTGGCCTGCATCCACCACCCTATCCCTGCCTACCTCTGGCCTAAAGCCGCAATGGGTTCAACACATGGAGGTGTGCTCTTTCGGAGCATAATAGAAGACTGTGCACCTCCTTGTTGGCTCCAGCCCCTTTGATAACCTGGGTCCGCCCCAAACCATGGTGAACCACAATGCACCTCCTATAGACAAAAGTAGAGTGACACGTCATGAGTGGCATAACTAGCGTCCTATTTGGAAACGCAACTTCAATGATGACCTCATGGCTGCCATGACCCAAACACCTCACCAGTCATCGTCTGACCATCAATAATGCGATGACAAGTCATAGGTGTGGGCCTCTGCAAGCCATTTGGGAGGACACCTGATGCCCTGTGGTCTATATGGGACCCCCACATCAGGGCCAGGGCCAAAGAGTTCATTACCGGACCTAGTCTCTGATGCAGGAAGTGCCTGAGCATGCTCAGTAGCATGAAATACAGTCTCTGAAAAAAGACTATCAGCTTTAGCATGGTGTCTAGGCACAAAACAGGACTTAGACCCGGCACGGAATGCAAGCACCTGTGCAAAGAGGCTTTTCACACTTAGTGTGGGAGCATGCGCTGTATCCCGAAATGAAGACTTAGCGTCAGGAATGGCACAGTCAGGCTGAGCATACTCACTAGGCGAAACACTGTAATTATGCTGCAGCTGGGGTACATCGGCACACGCATGCGCACTAGCTGCCTCTCCACACTTAGACGTGGAGGGGAAATTTGTCTTGGAGATGCTGTCTATGAACAGAAGGAAAAGCTAAAGGAAGCCTGACTTTCTATCCCTCCGAATTATGAAATGCAGCAATGAATTCCATGAGTTTGCTATAACATTAGCGTAGCAAAATGTGCATGAGGGTGTGATGTAGAGGTGCTAGAAATAGCTTGTCACCAGTGGGCACTAATGGAATACAACAGCCAGTTCTATGATGCCACAAAATGGCAGTATTTTGTGCTATCATTATAGCTTATTAAAAACAGAGCACGAGGTTGTCATGCAGAGGTGCTGCACATAGATTTGCAGTAGTGTGAATAGACAAAAGTACAATAGCCACGTTTAGGATACAACTAGGTACAGTGAGTGTTTGCTAGTATAATGGCTGAGTTTAAAAAAGTTAGAGTGTGCAATGCAGGCAGACGTGCTGCAAATAACGTTCCAATACTGTGAATAGACAAAAGTACAAAAGCCACGTTTACGATACAACTAGGTACACTGTGTGTTTGCTAGTATAATGGCTGAGTTTAAAAAAGTTAGAGTGTGCAATGCAGGCAGACGTGCTGCAAATAACGTTCCAATACTGTGAATTGACAAAAGTCCAATAGCCACGTTTAGGATACAACTAGGTACAGTGAGTGTTTGCTAGTATAATGGCTGAGTTTAAAAAAGTTAGAGTGTGCAATGCAGGCAGACGTGCTGCAAATAACGTTCCAATACTGTGAATAGACAAAAGTACAAAAGCCACGTTTACGATACAACTAGGTACACTGTGTGTTTGCTAGTATAATGGCTGAGTTTAAAAAAGTTAGAGTGTGCAATGCAGGCAGACGTGCTGCAAATAACGTTCCAATACTGTGAATTGACAAAAGTACAATAGCCACGTATAGGATGCCACTAGGTACACTGAGTGTTTGCTAGTATAATGGCTTAGTAACAATGAGTTGTAGTGTGCAATGCAGGCAGACGTGCTCTGCAAATGTCTTTGCACTAGTGGGACTATAGCAAAGTCCAATAGCCACGTATAGGATGCCACTAGGTACACTGAGTGTTTGCTAGTAAAATTGCTTAGTTTAAAAAAGTTGGAGTGTGCAATGCAGGCAGATGTGCTCTGCAAATGTCTTTGCACTAGTGGGACTATAGCAAAGTCCAATAGCCACTTTTAGGATGCCACTAGGTACACTGAGTGTTTGCTAGTAAAATTGCTTAGTTTAAAAAAGTTGGAGTGTGCAATGCAGGCAGATGTGCTCTGCAAATGTCTTTGCACTAGTGGGACTATAGCAAAGTCCAATAGCCACGTATAGGATGCCACTAGGTACACTGAGTGTTTGCTAGTATAATGGCTTAGTAACAATGAGTTCTAGTGTGCAATGCAGGCAGACGTGCTCTGCAAATGTCTTTGCACTAGTGGGACTATAGCAAAGTCCAATAGCCACGTATAGGATGCCACTAGGTACACTGAGTGTTTGCTAGTAAAATTGCTTAGTTTAAAAAAGTTGTAGTGTGCAATGCAGGCAGACGTGCTCTGCAAATGTCTTTGCACTAGTGGGACTATAGCAAAGTCCAATAGCCACAGATAGGATGCCACTAGGTACACTGAGTGTTTGCTAGTATAATGGCTTAGTTAGAATGAGTTGGAGTGTGCAGAGGACAAGAGGGTACAGTGGCAGGATTGTGGTGCTCTGGGTAGAGGAATGGAAGCCTGCCTTTCTATTCCCTCCTAATGGTGAAATGCAGGGAGGAAATCCCTGACCTGGGCTACACAGACGCTGTTGCTGTTTGCAGGACCTGTCACCTATGGCTCTCTGACCCTGCCGCTTTGAGCCCTTAAAAGGACTGCTAGAAAGTGCTCTCCCTAAGCTGTCTAACGCTGTGTATGCAGCGCATACAGCTGTATCGGCTATAGGACTCAGGAGGACGGAGCTGCGACACTGATGTCTGACACCAAAGACGCAGAAGGCAGATAATGGCGTTCGTGAAGAAAATGTCCGGTTTTATAATGCAGGGACATGTGACATGCAGATCCTATCACACATGCCGTTGCTTCTCTGGCTCAAAGTCCACTTAGCTGTGTGTGTGTCTGTGATTGGCTGACATGCTGGCCCGCCCCACAAGACGCGCGCGCTTAGGGAAGGAAGACAAGAAAAAAAAAAAATGGCGATCGCCATTATAGAAACAGCAGTGATCTGAAGGCGCTGTTCACGCACACTATACACTGAAATGTGATAATAGTTTGATTCACAGAGTGACTTACACTATTACAGCAGAAACCAAGCTATGATTTAGCTGTTTTTTGGCTGCTAGAACCGTTCTCGAACGTTTCTAGAACTATCGAGCTTTTGCAAAAAGCTCGAGTTCTAGTTCGATCTAGAACATGCCCCAAAATCACTCGAGCCTAGAACTGGAGAACCACGAACCACGAACCGCGCTCAACTCTAGTTAACACTTTTCTTCCTTTGTTAACCTCTACTTTCTCTTCTTTCACTACCTTCTTTTCTCTTTTTCTTCTTCTTTACACTATCACTAAACATTCTCTATACCATGGTGTCACACGTAACCTTCTGCACGTATAATGCTAAGGGCCTAAACAAGCCAGAATAAAGGAGCCAGATCATGTACCGTTTTCATAAACAGAATATCAAAATTGTTATGTTACAGGAGACACATTTCAGAGCAGGTGGTGTTCCGAGCTGTAAAATAAAAAATTACCCAACATGGTTCCATTGCCCTCACCCGGATCGTAAGGCATGCGGGGTCTCTGTGGCATTCCATCAGTCCTTTCAACCTGAAGTAGTCGATTCTTGCTTCGGCTTGAATGGACGCTATCTCTTACTTAAGATATCTTTTTTTAGGCAGTATTTATACCATCGCTAATGTTTATTTTCCAAACCAGGGACAGGTGGCGTTCGCTCTAGAGGTATTTGGGAAACTTTCAGAATTCGCCGGCGGTTCCACTATTATCCTTGGCGGGGACTTCAACATGATCCTGGACCCAGCAGTGGACTCGTCTTCGGGTAGGTCAGCTGTCCCTCACTCTGCGATACGTAGACTTAAAAAAAGAGTTGGTGTCTCTTAGACTGGTAGACCTTTGGAGGATCCTGCACCCCGGAGTCAGGGACTATAGCTTTCACTCACTAGCACATAATAGTTACACGAGAATAGACTATATATTAATTTCCCATGATCTCTTAGACAACACTCCAATCCAATGTTCATTGGATACATTTTTGTGGTCAGACCATGCGCCAGTTTATGGAGAGGTGGGAATGTTAGATAGAAGTGGTTCGGGATATACTTGGAGACTTAATGACAACTTATTGAAAAATGAAGCGTGCCTGGAAGACATTCACACAGCAATTACAAATTTCGGGGCCGACCATGCGATGGATCCGACACCTGACCCAATAAAATAGGAAGCCCTGAAGTGTGTAATTAGGGGTATCTGTATCTCTCATGGTTCCAGGCTTAAGAGGGAAAGGCCGACGGAGTTAAAATAATTATTATCACAACTGGGTCAGAAAGAAACAATAAACAAAAACACACCAAACGACGTCCTCAAAGCAGAGATATCTACTTTGCAGCACCAAATCTTATCCATCTTAGACCAAAAATCCTTGTGTTCTAGAGACAAAGCTCGCAAAAATTTCTTAGAATTTGAAGACAAAAGTGGAAGACTGCTTGCCCGGACTCTACATCCCAGGCAGGCTCAGCCTCCGATCCTTACTCTTAACACAAAGTCGGGGACCCAGATCCATTCTACATCTGACATCCTAGATGAATTTAAGAAATATTATGCATCATTATATAACATACCATCACAACACAGGCCAGATGCTGTAAATTTTGAACGGGACACACGAGAATACATACGAGAAAATAACCCAGGGAGGTTCGGGGTGGAAGAGGCGGAGGAGTTGGAAGCTGACTTTACGGAATCAGAACTTAAAGAAGTTATCAGTGCTCTCAAAGTAGGGAAGAGTCCGGGTCCGGATGGCCTCACTCCTTGTTTTTATAAACTATGTGGCGAGGCATGTGGATCTCTGATGCTGAAAGCTTATAATTCTATATCTAAAACATGTGGCTTTCCTAAACAATCTCTCCAAGCCAGGATAGCGGTTATTCCCAAGCTGGAGAGGGACCCCTTACTATGTGCAAACTGCAGACCAATAACGCTTATCAACATTGATGTTAAACTATACTCCAAAATGATTGCACTTCGCCTACATCCATATATCCCAAGACTAATTCATAAGGATCAGTTTGGTTTTGTTCCCGGGAGGGAGGCACGGAACAGCACCATTAGAACCATGTCCTTGATTTCATGGGCTAGAAAGCAAAAAATCCCTGCCTGCTTTTTAATGGTAGATGCTGAAAAAGCATTCGATAGGGTTCGTTGGGGTTTCCTTGAAGCCTCACTCCAGGGGATAGGGATTCGCCCTCGGCTGAGAATTGGATAATGGCATTATACCAAGCTCCCACAGCTCAGGTGAGCATTAATGGTCGCTTGTCCAGCCCACTTGAGATTAGAAACGGCACCAGACAGGGGTGCACATTGTCCCCATACTTATACATCATAGTGATGGAGTTTTTAGCAAACGCTATTAGGAGGAATCCTTCAATCAGTGGAATACAAGTGGGACCCCGTTCCCATAAGATGGCTGTTTTTGCAGACTATTTATTGCTCTTTGTTACTCAACCAAGGATAAGCTTACCGGCTGTCCTGGTGGAGTTTGAGAAATTTGGTAGATTGTCTAATTTTAAGGTCAACCTCCAGAAAACGGAGATATTAAATGTGTCACTCCCAACTGTAGAAGAAAGATCACTTAAACCTTCCTTCCCATTTAAATGGAGTAGTAGCTTTATTAAATATCTAGGGATTAAAATATCAGCAGACCCCCAAACCATATATGACCTAAACTTCACAGACCTCTTGCACTCCATTCAGAGGGATCTCACAAATTGGCATTGTGACGCCCTGGGCAAGCCAGGGGTCACAGGTCATCACACCACCACACCCTACACCCCAGTTAGGCACATACAGCTAACCCAAAAATCCTTGTTGCCTTCCTCCAGAGGCTGATGTTCACACCAGGGGGTGGGCCAGGCGGTTGGCTCCGCCCACCGAGGAGTTCACAGCCCTGGAGGCGGGAAGAACCAGGCAGTGCAGTTGAGGGGAGTGAAGCAGAAGGAAGTAGTAGTGGAGATAAAGAGGAAAGCTGAAGTAACAGAGAGGAAGTAAACAGGGAAGTGTAAAGAGAGTGAAAAGTGACAGAGGTAAAGCCTGAAGTTGGTCCGGCTGTGTGCCAGGACAGTGTCAGCAAGGTCAGCAGACGGCGGTGATTGTCTGGAGGGGTGACTGCTCGGAGGTTGCTGGAAGGACCGCGGACGGGTAGTGGCCCGGCGGTCTGGAGCAGTATACGAAGGACAGTCAGCACCAGGGCAGGGGGCTCTCGGACCCCGGCAAGGCTAGGAGTCGCCATAATTTGCCAAATCCGTCAGTGAAGGGGACGTCTGTCTCCAAACAACCAAGTCCCGATTGAAGGCAACATTCCAACCATCAAGGAGGAACACCGCCACCGCCAGGGCACCAGTTCCTCGGGGCCAGCGTCTGCGGGCAAAGTAGGGCTCCTCCGGCCCATATCCAAGCCGGGGAGCGGGTTACCAGTGGGAACCCATCGCTACCAACACAGGAACATTAGGTGCAGGACAAAGGGACATCACCGTCACCTACTGGGAGAGCAAGTGCAGCCATCCGTGGGAACCGTCTTTCCAGCCGTGTGTTTTACCGAAAACTGTGTCAATGTCTCAGGCTGAGTGAGTACCACAGTGCCGCAAGGCACAGCGCTGCCCCTGCGTCCCTGCACCCCGCCAAGCCCTGCATCTCCCACTTCATCACTGGGCCCCGGGATCACCAACCCCTACCCACGGAGGGACAACACAACAACTGGCTGCTGCACATCATCACTCCCGGCAGAGGGGTGAGCGCAGTGTTGACACCCTCCTCCCCGCCCGCGACAGCATAACCTCCCAATCTCTTGGTTCGGTAGAATTAACACTATAAAAATGGATATTTTACCCAGAGTTTTATATTTATTTCAGACCATCCCGTACAATTTGGGAGAGCCCTTCTTCCATCAACTAAGAAGGATGATACGGCATTTTACCTGGCACGGTACCAAATCTCGCCGGAAACATTCTCTAGTAATACGCTCCCAGTGGGAGGGAGGGACGGGACTACCTGACTTTAAAGCCTACCATGCGGCGGCAGTTGGAAACTGTGTTCTAGATCTATTACACAATAAAGAGAATACATTGTGGGTAGAAATGGAACATACCATGGCTCCAGCTAGTGCATTGGGAATTTTTTGGCTGTCCTCGGGTGATCACTTATCGAAAATAGAACTGTCTCCATTCCTCCTCTCCCTAACTGGCACATGGCGCACCATCAATAGAAGATACGGCTTGACCAAAAATCCGGGACCTCTGACGCCTCTGGTGGGTAACCCTCAGTTCCCCTGTTGGCTACACGAGTTCCACCCCAGTCTTATCTCTGTCTACACAATGGGAATCCCCCGTGTTAGGGATGTGGTATCCTCCGCAGCTTGTAGAACATTGAACTCCCTATTGGGAGATAGAAGGACGGAACCGGGACACTGGTTTCTTTATCTTCAACTTCGAAGTTACGTGGATTCTTTGACACCGGGGTCCAGATCTGATGAGGGAATGACCCATTTTGAAAAGCTATGTATTGCTCAGGAGACATAAACTCATGTTATCTCTACAATCTATAAAATAGTGTCGCTACAGAGTGGGGGACGGGGCCTGCCCGGAAACGTAGACCAGTGGCATAGAGAGATGGGTCGTGTTTTTCCTAAAAAACTTTGGAACAAAACTTTTACCTTAACACACAAATTAACAGTATCCAGTAGGATACAAGAACTAAATTATAAAATTTTATCCAGATGGTATAGAACGCCAGACAAACTCCATAAGATTTTCCCAGAGGTTGCCGACGAGTGTTGGAGGTGTCGGGGATCACCAGGGACAATGCTACACGTTTGGTGGACATGCACAGCGATTAGAAAACTGTGGGATGAAATTTTCTCCCTATATAACCATCTCACACAGTCGGAAGTGACCCCCAAAGCCAGAGATAGCATTACTTTCCATGTTTAATGGATCAGTCCCCAAAATCCATAAAGATCTCCTATCTTATTTTGTAATCTCAATGAGACAGATTATTCCCAGACACTGGAAAACATCCTATGAGTTGAAGAGAGTAGACTGGATGGAGGCTGTAGATTAGGGTGACCGCAAAAAATCAATGTCGGAATTTTATCCGTCTGGACCCCACAAAATGATTCCTCCTTTCCAGATAATGAGATGGAGGAGCTGAGGGCATCTGACACAAACACAATTCAGACTTGGTTCACAACCTGGTATCCCTGAATTGAATTCAGAGAATCTCAACAATTTCAGATCTGGCTAACTCAAGGTACTCTAGAATAGAAGGGGTCTACGATTAGTGGGTCTTGTGACCGAGGTGACTGGTGAGGTGACATCATGGTGATACTATGGATTTACATGAGCAACGTCCTGTCGCTCCTTGAGATCCCGCGCGTGCGCACTTACCATTCCCGCAGCCTTGTTATCCGGGTGCTTGCTTCTCGTCTTCAGACACGCACACCGCATGCTCAGAAGACTCCTACGGTTCCGGTCATGCGCAGTGCGCGTCTGAAGACAAGAAGCAAGCACCCGGATGACAAGGCTGCGGGAATGGTAAGTGCGCACGCGCGGGATCTCACGGAGCAACGGGACGTCGCTCATGTAAAACCATGGTATCACGCCCACAGGGTCGATGCGACGCCCATGGGGCTAGAGCCTCTGATCACAGTATTACAACACAGGGATGGGTAAGAAGGGGTTACTAGGCCACACATCACACTGCTACTAGGTTAGAACACATAAATTACCGGACAGGTTCCCTTTAACAGAAAAAGATACTTGAGCGGCAGATCGTGGGAAAGATAGAAGTCAGCTTTCCCCTTGTTTGGCTTATATGAACAGGAGTGACTAAATCTATTCAGATCCCCTGTAATAAAATTATACCTGATAACACCTAAATAGATTCTGACCCAGCGCTAATATTAAAGGGTATTAATTGGCCACCATGTTTTTGCTATGCAATTTGAGAGCAGCACACTGTAGGGGCGGAGACCCTGATCCGGTGATGTGTCACTTACTGGGCTGTGTGTTGCTGTTTCAATAAAATTAGTGTTTAATCAGCTTGAGAGGATCACTACAGGACTTGGTGTCTCGTACCTTCTTGTCCTGCTGTTCTGTGTAACTCCACCCCTGCCACTGATTAGCGGCTTTCTGTCAGTATGCAGTGTACATAGAAGCTGCCAATCAGTATTGTGGACAGGGTTATACATGGCTCAGCATTCTGAGCACTGCTAGGTCAGTCTGCAGCAGAGAAACCAGGGATTGTATCAGAATGACAGCAAACAGCCCAGTAAGTGACTCATTGCCGGAATCGGGGTCCCAGCACCTACATTGTGCCGCGCTCAGAACATATAGCACAAACCTGCTGACAGATTCCCTTTAAAAGTATTGTCCAGGCGTCTGATATTGACTACTTAATCTCAGGACAGATCATCGATATCATCACATGAGTGGGGGTCCGACACCCCCACCATTGTGATACCGATGTTAGGTCATCAAAATTAGATGCCCTGACAACCCCTTCTATAATAGATCCCAGGTGAGCACCAGGCGTACTGACAAGATGTGCCATAAGTGTCTCCAAGATGCGGGTCCCTCCCTGCGCTGGAGCCAGCAAACGGCTGGAGTTTGGGTCAGAAATGAGGAGGGGGCGACGAATACGTGTCTCTCTCCATTCCTTTTCCTGGACTTACAAAAACAGTAGAGCGCATATGACAATGGGTATTGACGAGTCATTCCTAACCCCAATTTAAGTCCTTGGCTCCCCCGTGCTATTCATCCTCCCCGCTAGGCCCATAGCTTAAATACTAAACAAAAATAAAGAGACCACGCCAGAGGACGGAATGAATTGGCCACAGCAGCCTTTTATTTAAACATGCAACATATAACCAAAATGATACCACTAATAAGAAGGGAATGGTCCTCGAAGCCCCCAATAATTCTTTTATTTCGGGCACGGCCCAGCATAGACTTACAAGGAGGTATATGACCCCTAGCCGATTATGCTCCTGCTCAGAGGCACTTGTTGCAAAACGACCTGTCCGATTTTTTACCTCACCCCCACGGGCTCCCCCTTTACCACCTGTGTGGCATTCTGCCATCTTCCATTCCATTGAATCTACCTGGGGAGTCCAGAGCCTTTTGAGCCCCCCCCCACCCCCCATCCATCCACCGTGAGATCACATTCCCAACTTGGAGGACCCTCCCCATAGGTCAAAAGTATACCCCAACCTAAATCTCAGTTCTGATTGTAACCTAAATGTATATACCTGTACGAATAAATGAAAGCCCATACGTAGCAGCTCAGACCTCCTCACCATGTACTGGCACTGCACTAAAAGGGAGGGTGGCTGGGAGTTTAATTGTAGGCTGCCTTAAATGGCTGCCCTACGCTAATGGCTTTCCCTATTTATACCCCTAATTCACTACGCTGCCTCGTTGGGATCTCCCCGCCTTTGTTTTTATCCTTTATTTCCCTAATCCTAGCAAAGGCCCCTAAACCCCACATTATTTGAAAATTCCCCTATAATTGAAAAACCCCCAAGCCCAGCATTATGTAACACTTTAATTCCCGTCCAACCCTGTCAGGGCAGCCTCCCCCTAGGCTGTGGCCGAAGTCCGGCCTTACTGAACTCTAGTGACACAGAGATGTCTGCCCCTTTTTTGTGTTAATGTAGTGGTGAGCAGTGCCCGGGACATCGTGAGCCTTCCCGTCGGACCCCGACTGATATGCACTTTATTATGGGACACAAGACTGTAACAACACACCGAGGTGGTGTGTCGCCAGGGGTTAAGGGGATACTCAGAACCGGGCCAAGGAGTCACTTCTGGAAAGGGGATCATGGTGTCGTGACCCGGTCTGTGATCCCTGGTTCCACAAGAAAAAAGGGGGGTTATGTTCGTGACGCCACCCGTGGAATGTGATCAGAGATGACCACCGCTGCTGCAGAACCTCCAGGGTGATGGATGGCAGCTTGAGATGGGACGGCTCCCCACGGGTAGAGCATTTTTCCCCCGGGGTAGTGTGATAGTCTATGGGGAGGTGCAGGACACGAGCACAATAAACAGACTCACGGTTTTGCAGTTTCTTTGTCCTTTACTGATGATGGTATTCAGCAGAGTACTGTCCACGGAGTCTGTGAGGGGTTCATGGTTTCTCCCACCCAGCCGGGTCGTTTTGGCTCCCTTTTTCTGCACTGTGCTTGTGTGGCCCTGCTGCTGTATAAACTACGCAGCCAGCCCTGTTCCTCCCGGGTACCGACCTGACAGGCAACTCGAGTCCTTACTTGTATGTTCCTGAACTCTCCTGTTTGTTGCTGTATCTGTGGTACAGGTGAAAGATCTGGAATCTTCACTTCTCCAGTGTTAGCTGTGCTGTGTGTAATCTGCTCAGCCACAGATCCGCCATCCGTTCTGTGCACTCCACTGGGGTGAGCTCAGCAATACTCTTTCTCCCAGGTATGTTTCTCTGTGTAATTTGTCCCCTTTCCTCAGACCCTCGGCTTAGGCCTGGAATTGGTCAGTGGATGCTGTGGTGAGCTAGAGCCGGCTCCAACCTGCAGAGATCCTTTCTCATCGGTCCTCTGCCCTGCACTGAACAAACAAAACTGAAACTAACTGACCACTTCCTCTCCACACCAGAATATACAGGGAAGTAGCTTGGTCTCCCCCTTCTGGCCTGGAGGTCTTGCTGTTGTGTGGGGAGTTAACCCTTTGTGTTGGTACTGTGGCAACCCTGGGGTGCTACATTCTCCCTTAAAGAAGAACAGTACTCCGGGACTGTGAAAGAAACAACCAAGTTATCAACAACAATTGTATATATACAGAGTCTCAAAAGGAAAAATACAAAAACCCAAAAAGTTCAAAAAGAGTCCAAAATGTTCAAAAAGCAGTCTTTACCACAACCAGTCCTGTGGTAGGTATGGTCCAAATTTAATAGAAAGGAAATTGTCCAAGAATATGTAAGTGTTCATACAGGATAGTCTCTGTAGGTACTGGGCTTATGGGTCTTAACGTTGCAATCATATAAACATTTCAATAACTAAATGCTTCCCTACAGGTGTCTCTACTCTGGTCGTAAGTGCAGTAGGCCTCATGGCCCTCAGGCCACCACCCATGTGATCAAGTTGTAACTCTTCGTGCTGCCACCTTACACCACTCTTCTCTCACCTTTTCTGTACACTAAACTGTTATGGTTTCTCATATAAACATTATAACATATGTACATTTTATATGCAATTTCACATTAGTCTTTATATCTTTCTGGTACCTGACCCTGAGTACTACGCTGTGACCTGCGTACTGCTGGTGTACTGGGTGTACTTAGTATAATAGTGTGGGTGGAAGTGTACCTATTTCGTGTTTCTGGTAATTGTGAAGATGGGGAACTGACTGTAGGACTGGCAAGCCCACTGGGACCAGGAATCTGTTCTTCCTCTACAGGTTCAACTTCCAGTTCTTCTTGTCTTGGGACTTCTTGTGGTATGGGTTCTGATGCTGGTTCCACCACTTGAGGGAAGGCGATCATTGGGACTACTACTACTCCATAGTAATTTGGCCATGTTTTTGGGAAATCTCCTAAGACTGTATGGAACACATCCAGTGGCGTAGCTACTGCTTTTGCCGCCCGGGGCGGTTGTCAAATTTGCCGCCCCCCTCCATTGGCCGTTGATAATCCAGAAATTTTCAAAAATTTGGAAAACCATCAAAATATTTATTTTTCATGGAACTACAATCAAAGATCTAATTGTAGACTGCTTCTATTAGTCCTAGACTTTCACCTTTTTACACACATGTAGGCCTATTATACACACACAGCTCTGCTGCATACATACAGACACACACAGCTCTGCTGCATACAGACACACACAACTGTGCTGCATACATACAGACACACAAAACTCTGCTGCATACATACAGACACACACATCTCTGCTGCATACAGACACACAACTCTGCAGCATACATACAGACAGACACACACAACTCTGCTGCATACAGACACACACAACTGTATACATACAGACAGACACACAGCTCTGCTGCATACATAAAGACAGACACACACAACTCTGCTGCATACAGACACACACAACTGTATACATACAGACAGACACATAGCTCTGCTGCATACAGACAGACACACAAAACTCTGCTGCATACATACAGACACACAACTCTGCAGCATACATACAGACACACACACAACTCTGCTGCATACACACACAACTGCATACATACAGACAGACACCCAACTCTGCAGCATACATACAGACACACACAACTCTGCTGCATACAGACACACACAACTGCATACATACAGATAGACACACAGCTCTGCTGCATACAGACAGACACACAAAACTCTGCTGCATACATACAGACACACAACTCTGCAGCATACATACAGATAGACACACACAACTCTGCTGCATACAGACACACAACTGCATACATACAGACAGACACCCAACTCTGCAGCATACATACAGACACACACAACTCTGCTGCATACAAACACACACAACTGCATACATACAGACAGACACACAGCTCTGCTGCATACAGACAGACACACAAAACTCTGCTGCATACATACAGACACACAACTCTGCAGCATACATACAGACAGACACACACACAACTCTGCTGCATACAGACACACACAACTGCATACATACAGACACCCAACTCTGCAGCATACATACAGACACACACAACTCTGCAGCTGCTGCATACATACGGACACACACAACTCTGTAGCTGCTGCATACATGAATACATACAGACACACACAGCTCTGCTGCATACATACAGACACACACAGCTCTACTGCATTTATACAGACACACACAGCTCTACTGCATACAGACAACTCTGCAGCATACATAGACACACAACTCTGCTGCATACAGACACACAACTGCATACAGACACACAACTCTGCAGCATACATACAGACACACACAGCTCTACTGCATTTATACAGACACACAGCTCTACTGCATACAGACAGACACAAAACTCTGCAGCTGATGCATACATATATATATACATACATATAGGCACACACAACTCTGTAGCTGCTGCATACATGCATACATACAGACAACTCTGTAGCTGCTGCATATAAGCATACATACAGACAACTCTGTAGCTGCTGCATACAAGCATACATACAGACACACACAACTCTGTAGCTGCTGCATACATGCATACATACACACACAACTCTGTAGCTGCTGCATACATACATACATACAGACACACAACTCTGTAGCTGCTGCATACATGCATACATACAGACACAAACAACTCTGTAGCTGCTGCATACATGCATACATACAGACACACAACTCTGTAGCTGCTGCATACATGCATACAGACACAACTCTGCTACATACAGACAGACACACACAGCTCTACTGCATACATACACACACAACTCTGCTGCACATATAGACACACACGCGGCTTTTGGGGGCCGCACACGCGGCTGCTGCAGAGCTGAGGCTTCACCAAGCACAGGGAAGATGTAGCAGAGCTGAGCCTGCAGCAAGCACAGGGAAGATGTAGCAGAGCTGAGCCTGCACCAAGCACAGGGCAGATGTAGAGGAGCTGAGCCTGCACCAAGCACAGGGCAGAAGTAGAGGAGCTGAGCCTGCACCAGACACAGGGCAGATGTAGCGGAGCTGAGCCCGCACCAGACACAGGGCAGATGTAGCGGAGCTGAGCCCGCACCAGACCAGACACAGGGCAGATGTAGTGGAGCTGAGCCCGCACCAGACACAGGGCAGATGTAGCGGAGCTGAGCCCGCACCAGACACAGGGCAGATGTAGCAGAGCTGAGCCCGCACCAGACACAGGGCAGATGTAGCAGAGCTGAGCCCGCACCAGACACAGGGCAGATGTAGCAGAGCTGAGCCCGCACCAGACACAGGGCAGATGTAGCAGAGCTGAGCCCGCACCAGACACAGGGCAGATGTAGCAGAGCTGAGCCCGCACCAGACACAGGGCAGATGTAGCAGAGCTGAGCCCGCACCAGACACAGGGCAGATGTAGCAGAGCTGAGCCCGCACCAGACACAGGGCAGATGTAGCAGAGCTGAGCCCGCACCAGACACACGCGGCTCCTGGGGGCCCGCACACGCAGCTCCTGAGGTGGGGAAAGCCCATGCAGCTTACTGGGGCCCATAAACCGGGTGGCTGGGAGGGAGTATACAGGTCGAGGGGGGGAGGGGGGTAGCACTTACCGTTCGGAAACGGATGAGAGGGGGCCCACACAGCGCCGGAGGCCAGCGCTATGCTGGGGGTTGCTGGCTGGCACTCCTTCATCTCTCTGGGACAGAGCAGGATGCCAGGTGGTAGCTCCGCCCACAGATGAAGCTAAATATCCAGCAGGGCACTGTGGTCTGCGTGCCTTAAAGAGACAGCAGCCACAGTTTCTTGCTGAGGACTCCGGTCCCCGGAACTCGGCCCGGGGGCAGCAGAACTGAAGGAGAGTGGCCAAAATGCCGCCCCCCCTGACACGTGCCACCCGGGGCGGACCGCCCCCTCTGCCCCCCCTTTGCTACGCCACTGAACACATCTTCCTTCTTGATAGGTTGTTCCTGTATGGGTAAGGTGACTTCTGGTGTCTTCAGGCTTTCAGGACATGGTTTGAGTTGATCTCTTGACACGACAGCTGATGTCCTTCCTTCATCCTTACTAATGAGACACACTTTGGGATTATCCATACTTGATGGTAAGACTGTATATGGGGTGGTTTCCCACTGATTATCCAATTTGTTTGTGCGTCGTTTCCTCTTGAGAACTTGGTCACCAGGTTGCAATGGGGTTGCTAGAGCATGCTGGTTAAAGGTTCTCTCCTTTCTTCCCCTAGCTTGTTGGAGACTTTTCTCTACGCACTCTTGTACATGGTGATACTGTTGCCGACGTAGGGTATCCCAATTGGATTCTTGAACTTCTGCATCTGGCTTCAGAATTCCCATATCTAAATCAATTGGCAGTTTACCGGGTCTTGCACACATGAGGTAAGCAGGGGTGCAGTTTGTAGAACTCACCGGGACATTTTTGTACAAGTCCACCAAGTCGGGCAATTTCTCTGGTCATTGATAACTTTCTGACTCTGGTAAGGTCTTCAACAGGTCAATCACAATATGGTTCATCTTCTCGCATAAGCCATTTGTTTGGGGATGGTATGCTGTTGTGCGGATCTTTTTACAGCCATACATGTTGCAGAATTCTTGGAAGATCTGTGATTCAAAAGCTGGACCTTGATCTGCAAGGACTTGTTCTGGGTAACCATGGGGTCTGCAAAAGTACGTCTGGAATGCTTTAGCTGTAAGGTCTTTCACGGGTACCACCACTAAGAAGCGTGACTAATGGTCGACGATGGTTAAGGCATAGACTTAGCCGGATCGGCTTGGTGACAACTTGACGTGGTCTAATGCGACTAGCTCGAGTAGTTGCTTGGTTACTATGGACTGGAGTGGAGCTCTCTGGTTCTGTTGATCTTTTCTTCTGAGTTTGCACGGGCCGCATTTTCTACACCAATCTTCAATTGATTTCCTCATGCCAACCCAGTAGAATCTTTCTCTTAAGAGCACTTCCAACTTTTTCCAACCAAAATGACCTGCACCGTCATGGTAAGCTTCAAGAACCATCTTGACGTCTCTCTTGGGCATGATGATCTCCCAGACCAACTCATGTGTTTTTGGATTGGTGTGCCTTCTACAGAGCTTCCCTTGGTACAGGAACAATTTACCTCTTTCCTTCCAGAGATGTTGTGTCTCAGCTGGGGCATTCTGATTAGGGTGTGCACTTTGTTGTGTAAGCAGTTCTTTCACTAGCTTCACAGCTGGATCGCTGTCTTGTGTGTCAGCCCATCCATGGTGTGCTAATGGGTTGAGATTTGCCTGCTGTTGTTTTTGGTAGACACTCGGTTGATATTGTTCCACCTTAGGACGGTGAAAGGCCGGCAGCTCAATTTCTTCCAGACCCTCTGGTTCCTCCTCAACGTCCCCCGAGTGTGGCATCCGGGATAAGGCATCTGCATTCCCATTCTTGTGGCCTGCCCTGCATTTGATGACAAAGTTGTAGTTCGACAGTCGGGCTATCCATCGCTCTTCCAGTGCACCTAATTTTGCCGAGTCCAGGTGGGTCAACGGATTGTTGTCAGTGAAGATGGTAAATTCTGCAGCTGCCAGGTAGTGTTTGAAACGCTGTTACAGCCCAAACTACTGCCAGTAGTTCCAAATTGAAGGAGCTGTAATTCTCAGGGTTTCTTTCTGTAGGCCGGAGCTTCCTGCTTGCAAAGGCAATAACTTTCTCTTTGCCTTCCTGCTTTTGAGACAATACTGCTCCCAGTCCTACGTTGCTGGCATCCGTGTACAAAATGAAGGGTTGATGGTAATCTGGATATGCCAGGATCTCTTCTCCTGTCTGCGCCCACTTTAACTTCTTAAAGGACTCTTCTCTGTCATCACTCCACTGGAAAGGAGGATTTTGGGCTGTAGACTTCTTGGACTGTCCTACTAGGATGTCTTGTAGGGGAGCTGCTAACTTCGTGAACCCTTTTATGAATCTTCTGTAGTAGCCCACCAGTCCCAGGAATTGCCTCACCTCTTTCAAGCTGGTGGGTCTCGGCCAATCTCTTATCGCGGTAACTTTTTCAGGATCCGGTGCTACCCATTCTGAGCTCACGACATGTCCCAGGTACTGTACCTTTGGCTTTAGAAGGTGACACTTGGATGGCTTGATTTTCATGCCGTATCCGGATAAGGCTTCAAACACTTCTGCCAGGTCTTGTAGATGTGTCGCGGGCGGAGGAGGGGACGCCGCGCTCTCCCACTGCTCGGGTCCGGCTGCCGCTGCGGCTGCTGCGGCCTGCTGCTGCTGCTCGGTGGCTCGAGCGATGGGCCGGATCCCGGGGACTCGAGCGGCGCTCCTCGCCCGTGAGTGAAAGGGGATTGGTTGTTGGGATAGTTTATTGTCCGTGACGCCACCCACGGTTGTGGTGATTTGTTGACACCACCGCTGCTCTGTATGGGGATCCCGGGGACTGATGGTATGGAGCAGCTAGATGTTAGTCCTCCCCTCCGTGGGTAGGGAATAGTTGTCCCGGGGCCCAGTGATGAGGTGGGTGATGCAGGGCTTGGTGGGGTGCAGGGACGCGGGGGCAGCGCTGTGCCACACGGCACTGTGGTACTCACTCAGCCTGAGACGATGACACAGTTCTCGGTAAAACACACGACTGGAAAGACGGTTCCCACGGACGGCTGCAATTGCTATTCCCCAGTAGTTGACGGTGACGGTCCCTTTTCCTGCACCTGAGATGATGATGGTAACGATGGGTTCCCACCGGTAACCCGCTCCCCGGCTTGGATATGGGCCGGAGGAGCCCTACTTTGCCCGCAGGCGCTGGCCCTGAGAAACTGGTGCCCTGGCGGTGGCGGTGTCTCTCTCCAACGGTTGGACTGTTGCCTTCAATCGGGACTTGCTTGTTGGGAGACCCAGAGGTCCCCTTCACTAATGGATTTGGCAAATTCACGGCGACTCTTAGCCTTGCCGGGATCCGAAAGGCCCCTGCCACTGGTGCTGGCTTCACTTTGTATACCGCTCCGGTACCGCCGGGCCACCACCCATCCGCGGTCCTTTCGGCAACCTCCGGTCAGCCGCTCCTGCGGACAGTCACCGCCGTCTGCTGACCTTGCTGTCTCAGTCCGGGGCACACACCCGGACCAGCTTCAGGCTTTACAAACTGTCACTTTTTCTGTCACTACTCTCACTGTCCTCCTTTACCACTTCCTTCTACTTCCTCCTCCTAAACTCATCTGCCTGGTTCTCCCGCCTCCAGGGCTGTGAACTCCTTGGTGGGCGGAGCCAACCGCCTGGCTCACCCCCTGGTGTGGACATCAGCCCCTGGAGGAAGGCAACAAGGATTTTAGGTTAGCCTTGGTGTTCCTAACTGGGGTGTAGGGTGTGGTGGTGTTATGACCTGTGACCCCTGGCTTGCCCAGGGCGTCACATTCCCCCTTAGCAAAATGCAGACCGTCTGCGGGCTGCCCGTCCAACACCGGTTTTATTTTCTGAAAATATATAAAAGGTAAACATAATACAATTTATGACATCATCCCACATCGGGAGGTTCGGTACTTGAACGTTACTAAACATTTCAACGGTTTCAAATGGTTGTTACTGCCGCTCTCTCTCACCCAAGTAACCTGGCCCTGATGCTGCCCCTACAACCCAGGCAGCACCCCTTGACCCCAGTCCAGCACAAGTTACCCGAGCGGGATCTGTCCTTCCCCTCCAGAGGGTAGCCACCGGTTCCTGTGGTGGCTGGGCCCCAGCCTGCTCCACTGCGGGCCCTCCCTCCAACCTGCCTCTCCGGAGGCGGTGCGGTAGCTGCAACAACAGATTTTTATTTACAAGCCACTTAACGTTTGTGGTTGCCCTGCGAGTTCACGGGCTTGTCCATAGAGGTTTCTATGCAGCTAAGGGGTCCCCACGGGGACAACTGTGCCGGTAACGACCGGTTTCCAATCACGGTAGACAATCAGGTTACTGTTCGGTAATCAATTTTTCATTTTTGCAAAACTTTTAAACTTGTAAACATACTGACTGGTGGTCCCAATGGGGACGGTGCAACGGTGCTCCGCTGCCATCATTCTGATTCTTCTGCTGAGGCGGACCCATCCTCTGCCACCAGCATATCAAACATGCACTGACATGCCTGCTGTGACAGGGGTGCCCGGTATCCATTTCCACCGGTGCGTGGGGTGTAGAAAACCACTGGATCTCCTTCATAGTGGGCACACTCACTTGCCCCCTCAAACTCAGCAGTGAATACGGCGCCGGGGCCGGAGCCATCATCAACTATTCCTGCGTCAGGCGGGTTGCCGCCAGCTGCCGCAGCTTCCCGGCCTCCAGCATCCAGCACATCAGATTCTTCTGCAGTAGCACGGGGCAGCAGGTCAGGCGAGTTTACACTGAGGCGCCCCATAAGTAACGGCAAGGGTGATGCATAGGTTGAGACTAGGCCGGGCCCCTCAGCCGCAGCGGCCGGTCCTGGTAGGACATAGGGACGTGGGTCACCAGTCGGTTCTGCTACATCTGTTCCCCTCCCGTACATCGGGGCAGTTGCAATCAGCATCTCCACCTCGTTGGTCCACTGCTCCATCATCCTGAAGATCTGATCCTGCTGACGTTGGTGGAATTGAATCACCCGGGTTTTCATCCATGCCACGGTCCCGGGCTCGGGGTCTGGCACAATCACTGCCGGAGCTTCTAGCACATTGTCATTAAAGGGCCGCGGTCCTAGCGGTTCCCCCAAGAGTGATTCAGGGACGTCCTGGGCGTCTGCAGCCGGTTGGTCCGCCGGGGCGGATTGGCAGGGTGTCGCTACCGGTTGGGCAGGTAGCGGGCCTAGTGGCGGGGCGACAGCAACTAACGCGGGTAGCGGGGGAGGCAGCAGGGTGAGCGGGTCTAGGCCGGGCCCCTCAGCCGCAATGGCCGATCCCTCCGGAATACAGGGGCGTGGGTCTCTTACCCGTTCCTCCAAATCTTCCTCCATCTCGCGTCTCCGCATAGCAGCCACTACATCCGCCATGTCGGTCTCCCACTCCTCCAGGAGGAGCTGCATATGGGCCTGCAGACGGTTACTCAGCGGGACAGTCCGGTCCCTCAGCCACGTCGCCGTGCCGGGCGCGGGGACTTCCTCATTGGGGGTTGAACGGTACATCTTGGCGATCGTGCCTTCCAGGAACCCAGTAGTATCGCTGCAGAGTCCTGGCGTCCCTGCTTTTATAGCCGCGGCTACATGCGACCAGTCGCCATTTCGTCCCCCTTAGCCTCTTTCCGGCCCCTCCCCTATCGGGGCAGGGTTTTGGCCTTCGCGCCTCTATTACTCGAGAAGACGCTCGAGCGGGAACTTTTCGCGCCAAAGATGGCGACTTCTGAAATTTTCCGGCCGGATACCTCCGGCGGTCACAAGGCGCACCTCTACCCAACGGCAGAGCGGTAAGATCCTGTTCGTGACGCCAAGTTGTCGCGGGCGGAGGAGGGGACGCCGCGCTCTCCCACTGCTCGGGTCCGGCTGCCGCTGCGGCTGCTGCGGCCTGCTGCTGCTGCTCGGTGGCTCGAGCGATGGGCCGGATCCCGGGGACTCGAGCAGCGCTCCTCGCTAGTGAGTGAAAGGGGATTGGTTTTTGGGATAGTTTATTGTCCGTGACGCCACCCACGGTTGTGGTGATTTGTTGACACCACCGCTGCTCTGTATGGGGATCCCGGGGACTGATGGTATGGAGCAGCTAGATGTTAGTCCTCCCCTCCGTGGGTAGGGGGTAGTTATCCCGGGGCCCAGTGATGAGGTGGGTGATGCAGGGCTTGGTGGGGTGCAGGGACGCGGGGGCAGCGCTGTGCCGCACGGCACTGTGGTACTCACTCAGCCTGAGACGATGACACAGTTCTCGGTAAAACACACGGCTGGAAAGACGGTTCCCACGGATGGCTGCAATTGCTATTCCCCAGTAGTTGATGGTGACGGTCCCTTTTCCTGCACCTGAGATGATGATGGTAACGATGGGTTCCCACCGGTTACCCGCTCCCCGGCTTGGATATGGGCCGGAGGAGCCCTACTTTGCCCGCAGGCGCTGGCCCTGAGAAACTGGTGCCCTGGCGGAGGCGGTGTCTCTCTCCAACGGTTGGACTGTTGCCTTCAATCGGGACTTGCTTGTTGGGAGACCCAGAGGTCCCCTTCACTAACGGATTTGGCAAATTCACGGCGACTCCTAGCCTTGCCGGGATCCGAAAGGCCCCTGCCACTGGTGCTGGCTTCACTTTGTATACCGCTCCGGTACCGCCGGGCCACCACCCATCCGCGGTCCTTTCGGCAACCTCCGGTCAGCCGCTCCTGCGGACAGTCACCGCCGTCTGCTGACCTTGCTGTCTCAGTCCGGGGCACACACCCGGACCAGCTTCAGGCTTTACAAACTGTCACTTTTTCTGTCACTACTCTCACTGTCCTCCTTTACCACTTCCTTCTACTTCCTCCTCCTAAACTCATCTGCCTGGTTCTCCCGCCTCCAGGGCTGTGAACTCCTCGGTGGGCGGAGCCAACCGCCTGGCCCACCCCCTGGTGTGGACATCAGCCCCTGGAGGAAGGCAACAAGGATTTTAGGTCAGCCCAGGGCGTCACAGATGCTGTTCATAGGTCTTGGAGTAGACTACACGGTAAGTTTTTTAACTGCATGAGAGGACACACACAAGCTAGGGACCCCAACGTAGAGAAATACTTTGGTGTAGTGTTGGTGCTCTATTGCATTGATCAATTCAGTAGCTAAATTTCTCTTGATTCATATGTTCATGGCAGTAATGCAGATTCACATTTTCACTCTTACATATAGCTATTGGATTTTTCAAGTCAGTATTCACACAGCAGCTTCTGCTATTTCATGTATTCCCCTTACATAGTCACTGGTGTGCATACCTTATCTCCCCATAGTGATTTTTTTTAGGTTTTTGCACCCAGTTTAGACTTAGAATGGTGTTCCAAACGTTATTCCTTATTTGGAGTAGACTATGACATCATCCAGGTACAGGAGGACAGTTTCGAAGTTCTTATGTCCTAGGCAGCACTCCATCAGTCGCTGGAAGGTACCAGGCACATTGCAGAGTCCAAACGGCATACAATTGAACTCACAGAGGCCCATCGGCGTGGTGAACGCTGTCTTCTCCTTGTCAGCCTCTGCCACAGGAACTTGCCAATACCCACTAGTCAGATCTAGGGTGGAGAAGTAAGTAGCGGATTTTAATGCAGCCAATGACTCTTCTATCCTAGGTAATGGGTATGCATCCTTGTGTGTGATGCAGTTGATCTGTCGGTAGTCTACGCACATCCTCATGGTCCCATCCTTTTTTCTAACTAGCACTAGTGGGGCTGCCCAGGGGCTACAACAGTCTCTTTTTACCCCTACTTCTTTCATTTCTTTGAGCAGGTCTTTGGCGCATTCGTAGTGAGCTGGTGGTACTGGTCTATACCTCTCCTTTATGGGTGGATGGTTACCTGTGGGTATAGTGTGCTCTACCCCTTTGATCTGCCCAAAGTCTAATGGGCGTTTGCTGAATATTTGTTCATATTCTTTCACTACCCTGTATACTCCATGCTTTTGATGGGAGGGTGTAGAATCGTTACCTACATGTAGCTTTTGGCAGCAATCCTCCAGCTTTCCCTCTGAGCCATTGTCCTCTGCCTGACTTGACGGCTTCAAGGGCTCAACGGTGGTGATGGCGTTGTTATCAACCATATATAGCTTAGCCATGGTAGCATACTTTGGTAGAGTGACCTCATCTTCCCCACAATTTAGAAGGCGTATTGGCACTCTTCCCCTGTGTACCTCAACTATTCCTCTGGCCGTCAGCACAGTGGGCCTACTGTCTGAGTACATGGGTTCTACCAGGGCGTGATAGTCTCGCCCTCTGATGCCTATTGCGGCTCTACACCAGACCAGCATTTCCGTTTTGGGAGGAATTACAATAGGTATTGGGTCACTTACCCTTGCACAACCAATTTCACCTCCTGACATTTCTACCTGCTGCTTCAGCATCAAGGCTTTAATTTCCTTCTGCAGGAGTCTCTGTTGCCCAGGTTTGGCAGTCTCGGCGATCTGCTGCAAGACAGTAATTACCTCTGCAAAACAATTTTCAATTACATTCATTCCTAGCAGCACAGTTGGTTCACGTTCTCGCCGGTCAACATCAACAATGATAATACCCTGGTTCTGCAATTCTACTCTCCCAATCTTAATGGTCATTTCTCTGAAACCAACCTGTGGTACTAATTCACCATTGCTAGCCCATATATTCAATGCAATGTTAGATGGACCACTGCTAACGTCTGAATCAGCCCAGTACCTCTTATAAAGGACATACGGAATTGATGTAATTTGGGAACCAGTGTCCAGCAAGGCGTTGAGCGGAATGCCATCCAGCACGATGGGGATGACTGGACGTCCTCCCACATACTTGTCGTGCCAGGGTGAGGGGCCTTGAGAGTTCATTCCTAAGGAGCGGCCCGCCTCCCCAGGGGATCCCCATTTAAAGCACATTCACGGGCAAAGTGACCTGGCTCCTTGCAACGGTGGCAAATGGGCTGTCCATCTGGCTGGTAGCGGTCGCTGGGTCGTCCTCTCATCGCTTGGTATCTCCTAGGCCTCATCCATGGGACATCCTCCTTGCTGGTCGCCAACTCAATCTTGGGTGCAGACTTGGATCCACGCAGCTCCTGGACGATTCTAGCCATGGAAGCAAGTGTCTGTCAGGGCATCAAACTTTTGATGGAGAGCCTTATTAGTGATGGATGGCAGCTTGAGATGGGACGGCTCCCCACGGGTAGAGCATTTTTCCCCCGGGGTAGTGTGATAGTCTATGGGGAGGTGCAGGACACGAGCACAATAAACAGACTCACGGTTTTGCAGTTTCTTTGTCCTTTACTGATAATGGTATTCAGCAGAGTACTGTTCACGGAGTCTGTGAGGGGTTCAGGGTTTCTCCCACCCAGCCGGGTCGTTTTGCTCCCTTTTTCTGCACTGTGCTTGTGTGGCCCTGCTGCTGTATAAACTAGGCAGCCAGCCCTGTTCCTCCCGGGTACTGACAACCTGACAGGCAACTCGAGTCGTTACTTGTATGTTCCTGAACTTTCCTGTTTGTTGCTGTATCTGTGGTACAGGTGAAAGATCTGGAATCTTCACTTCTCCAGTGTTAGCTGTGCTGTGTGTAATCTGCTCAGCCACGGATCCGGCATCCGTTCTGTGCATTCAACTGGGGTGAGTTTAGCAATACTCTTTCTCCCAGGTATGTTCCTCTGTGTAATCTGTCTCCTTTCCTCAGACCCTCGGCTTAGGCCTGGAATTGGTCAGTGGATCCTGTGGTGAGCTAGAGCCGGCTCCAACCTGCAGAGATCCTTTCTCATCAGTCCTCTGCCCTGCACTGAACAAACAAAACTGAAACTAACTGACCATAGAACAAAGAGAGACAGGGCAGCACTCACCGATAAACTAGGACTATTTTATTTTTTAATGCTGACAGGTGAGACGGACATGAGGGAATGCAGGGAGGGGAGCACGAGGACGACGGTACCGTTTTGCACCACTAGGGGTGCTTTCACGGGTCCATACAAAGTGAAACATGAGTAACATACATTTAAGTAGAAAAAACTACTAACTCATGTGTACATAATTAAAACATAATTAAAATCATTCACATTTTGCAATTAGATCGCTGTATATTGGATCACATTAATATACAGACTGTAAGCCTTATTACTATTCTGATCATGAACTCACATTTTTAACAGAGCATATTACTAAATTTCAATCGACAGCCTTATGAAAAAAATATTGTTTTTTTACCTTATTATTATTATGAATTCATAAAAATATTCTTTCATCAAGATTATAATTTTATTATGCGCTTATTTCATATATATGGAACAATATAGGGATTAAGCTAAATTTTGTTCACTATAGAAAACTATTAATTATCTTATTCCTGGTATAACAAAGAATTTTTTTTTTTTTACAAATGAATTCATTAAGGCTGTCAATATCGATTAAGTGAACAAAAATATTCATAAAGCTATATGCCAATACTCAGAGTATTATTCCTCTTATGTATCCTAGATGGTAATTTTATTTTTCCAGCAGGCAAATATACGTGTTTTTTTAAAGAAAACGAAGAGAATCCATTATTTTAAGGTACCAGAGACAAAATAGATTATGTACATACCGTATTTTTCGCTTTATAAGACGCACTTTTGTTCCCCCAAATTTTGGGGGAAAGTAGGGGGTGCGTCTTATAAGCCGAATATACGGGGGGGGTGTGTGTGTATATATATATGTACACTGCAGCGTCCAGGGGAGGTGGGGGCAGCAGCTCTGGAGCAAAGGGGAACGATGCGGGCTGCAGCCTTTGATCTCCTGCACCCGCTCATATAATATGCACAGCCGCTGTCCATCTCCAATGGTGCTGAAATCGCACGCAGTGAGGGGCTGGGGCAGCTGTGCATATTATATGAGCCTGCGTCCCAGTGTGATAGCACATGCCCACCCCTGTGTTAGATTTGGCCCCCAGGCTGCTGCTCATTCTAAAATAAAAAAGCTTTACTTACCCCTGCAGCGTTTCTCCCCGTGTCCCTGCTTCCACTGTGATCAGGCAGAGATCTCAGCCTGCTGTGCCGATCACATGACCGGCCGAGAACCAGGAAGTGGAAGAACAGAAGCACGGAGCCAGACAGGAGGGAGCTCAGCGCTGGAGGAGGTAAGGAAAGAGGGTTTTATTTTACTTTGGGCAGCAGCCTAGGGGCCATATCTGACACAGGGGGACTTGTGCGATCTATAGGGGCCATGGGCAGCAGCCTGGGGGCGATATCTAACACAGGGGGACTTGTGCGATCTATAGGGGCCATGGGCAGCACTATGGGGGCGATATCTGACACAGGGGGACTTGTGCGATCTATAGGGGCCATGGGCAGCACTATGGGGGCGATATCTGACACAGGGGGACTTGTGCGATCTATATAGGGGCCATGGGCAGCACTATGGGGGCGATATCTAACACAGGGGGACTTGTGCGATCTATATAGGGGCCATGGGCAGCACTATGGGGGCGATATCTGACACAGGGGGACTTGTGCGATCTATATAGGGGCCATGGGCAGCACTATGGGGGCGATATCTAACACAGGGGGACTTGTGCGATCTATAGGGACCATGGGCAGCACTATGGGGGCGATATATAACACAGGGGGACTTGTGCGATCTATATAGAAGCCATGGGCAGCACTATGGGGGCGATATCTAACACAGGGGGACTTGTGCGATCTATAGGGGCCATGGGCAGCACTATGGGGGCGATATCTAACACAGGGGGACTTGTGCGATCTATAGGGGCCATGGGCAGCACTATGGGGGCGATATCTAACACAGGGGGACTTGTGCGATCTATAGGGGCCATGGGCAGCAGCATGGGGGCGTTATCTAACACGGGAACGTGTGCAATCCATAGGGGACCATAGGCAGCACAGGGGAACGTGTGCCATCACAAGGGGGCTATATTCAATATAAGGGGGCCATATCAAGATTAAGGGGGCTAATTTTAGGATGGGGGGCTATGAGGGACATATACCCTATATGATTTGTTAGAGGGACACTGGCATTATAAGATGGACCCCATTTAACATTAAAAAAAAAAATTCTCTTTTCCTTCACCAAATTTGGGGGTGCGTCTTATAATCAGGTGCGTCTTATAAAGCGAAAAATACGGTATATCATAATGATTATACATGAAATAGATGACACACAAGCAAATCACCAAGGAGAGGGGGGCTGGTTAAATCTGGCTTCAGACATTAGAGAAATATTATCATATCGTTTTTATCATTGAAGCCGATGGGTCCCATTGCTTTGGTGTCCATAATCCAGCGAGCCTCTCTCCTTAGTAAGTGCTTATGTGTATCTCCCCCTGCTGGGGAAGGTGTAATCTTTTCTAATCCGGCAAAACTAAGCAATTTATGATTACCATTATGTTTCTCTTGCATATGATTAATGAGGCGTGTAGCCCCTACCCCTGTATTAATAGAGTGTATATGCTCTCGAAATCTGGTGAATAATGGTCTGATAGTTTTGCCTATATAGAAAAAATTACACGGGCAAAAAATGATATATACCAGCCATTTAGTCCGGCATGTAATTAGGTCGTTTATTTTATACCATCTATCACCCACTTTTATACTCTTGCCTGTCAGATGTTGATCGCAATATGTACAATTCCCGCATTTATAGTTTCCTATGGGGCTTGCTTTTTCTAACCACGTTTTTTGTGGAATAAACCTCCTTTTTATCAAAAGATCTCCCATATTTTTTGTTCTACGGTATGTGATTTGTGGTTTATTTTTCGCTACCTCTTGTAGGTCCCTATCGCTCTCGATTATATGCCAATGGCGGTTAATAATCGATTTTATTATTTGATCCATGGAGCTGAATTTAAAATTGAATCTAAACCGTTCTGTTTTTAAAGTGTTTTTCTGATGTCTAACCAGCTTATTTTTAGTTTTATCTCCCTTTAGGGTTTTTTCCAAAGCTTCAGTAATTATAGATTGTGGATATCCCCTTTCCTTTAGCCTGTGACTCAGTTCATCTGCTTGTGTCATAAAACGATCCATGCCACTATTTGCTCTTTTTATTCTGAGAAATTGGGAATATGGTATTGATTTTTTTACATGTTCAGGATGGGCACTATCGTGGCCCAAGAGGGTATTTACTGCTATAGATTTTCTGTATGATTCTGTTTTAATTTCATTATTTTGTATGCAAATTTTTAAATCTAAAAATTCTAAAGTTTGATCTCCAAAATTACTGGTAAATAGCATATTATATTTATTGGACTGGTTGAGGAATAAAACAAACTCATCAAATTTTTCTTGTGTACCGTCCCAAACAATTAGGATATCATCCACATATCTATAAAAATGTTTGATGTAACATAGAAATTTATTGTTTTGGGAATAAATTGTGTCATCCTCAAATCTTGCCAGAAATAGATTTGCCAATGTACAAGCTATGGGGGTGCCCATGGCCACACCCCAATGTTGTAGATACCAGGTCTCACCAAATTTGAATACGTTATTTTTAAGTACAATCAACAACGCTTCAGTTATGAAGTTGGTATAATCATCATGTTCTCCCATGTTGGTCAAAAAATGTCTTACAGCCTCTACACCCAGATCCTGCGGGATTCGGGTGTAGAGGCTTTCGACATCAATTGAAGTGAGTTTGTAATTTGGTTGCCACTGGATTTCTCCCAGTATTTCCAAACAATTCTTAGTGTCTCGTATGAAAGATGGTATTTCATTCAGGAGTGGGTTCAGCAACCAATGCAGATACCTAGATAGCGGCTCAGTCGCTGAACCCACCCCTGACACAATGGGACGTCCAGGTGGATTGTCCACTGATTTATGTATTTTTGGTGAAAAATACCAATGAGGTCTATTTGGAAAACTTGGTAGGAGACTTTCTGCTTTTTTGTTGGAGATAGTACCCAATTGTACTTGTTTGTTCAAAAAACTACGTATTTTTTCCACTACTTTTGACATAGGATCAGTTTTAAGTTTTGTATATACTTTGGGATCTGACAATTGTCTTGCGGCTTCTTTTAGATAATAATCCTTATCTAGGAGCACTGTCGCTCCCCCCTTATCAGCCTTACGGATGATGACATCCTCCCAGGATCTAAGTGTGTCAATTGCAATTTTCTCTGCTTGGGAAATATTAACCGCTACCTTTGGATAGTTTAAGCATTCAATATCTTGCAATACTGCTCTCTGGAAAATATCTATACTATTACCTGCATTAGTTGGTGGAAAAAAATTTGATTTAATGCCTCCTTGAAAAAATGAAATATTGGAGGCTGCGGGTGGTTGTTCCAAGGACACAATATTATCATTTAAACTTAGCAATAACAATGTGTCATCTTTGACATTTTCAAGAGCTGAATCCTTGAAACAAAAACCCACTGGACCTATATTGCAAGGTTTTTCCACCAATGCTGGTTCCCTGCTGGTTGTTTTAGAAGTAGCAAAGAATTTTTTTAAATGCATTTTACGACAGGATTTAAACATATCTATTTGGAATTCTGTGAAATTAAATTTTTCGGGCAAGCAAAAATTGAGCCCCTTCTCCAAAGCTGTCATCATATCCTCAGACAATGTTCTTTTTGTCAGATTATATACTTTAATGTCCTTTTTATATTTTATTTCCTCCAAGTGACTTGCTTCAACCGTCTGATATCCACATCTTCTATGTTTTCGTCCGCCTCTGCGTGTACTTCTAAAGGGATATTACTTGATGGATCCGGGTTAGTATCTGATCCGGCTTTTTTCTTTGGAGGTGGTGGGGGCTCTTCCGTCCCACTCGAATCTGTATCTGTGGTCCAAGCTCCTCTTTTTGTTTTTCCCGACATTTTTACAAATCTTTTCTGAAATCTGTTCCTTTTTGGTGGCGGTCCTGTGGTTGTTATTTTATTATTCCATTTAAAAATCATTTTGGACTCATAATCTTGTTTATCACGGATAAATTTCTCTTTTTTCCTTTCTTTTATTACTGTTTGAAATGGAATTAATCTTTTATCCAGATTTTTTAGAAATATCAACCATTGAGCATTAGAAAACCGGGATTGCAGCTCTTTTCGCAATCGTATAAGTTCCTGGGTGGCTACCTCATGTTCTTCTATATAGACCTGGTATCTACAACATGGGGGTGTGGCCATGGGCACCCCCATAGCTTGTACATTGGCAAATCTATTTCTGGCAAGATTTGAGGATGACACAATTTATTCCCAAAACAATAAATTTCTATGTTACATCAAACATTTTTATAGATATATGGATGATATCCTAATTGTTTGGGACGGTACACAAGAAAAATTTGATGAGTTTGTTTTATTCCTCAACCAGTCCAATAAATATAATATGCTATTTACCAGTAATTTTGGAGATCAAACTTTAGAATTTTTAGATTTAAAAATTTGCATACAAAATAATGAAATTAAAACAGAATCATACAGAAAATCTATAGCAGTAAATACCCTCTTGCGCCACGATAGTGCCCATCCTGAACATGTAAAAAAATCAATACCATATTCCCAATTTCTCAGAATAAAAAGAGCAAATAGTGGCATGGATCGGTTTATGACACAAGCAGATGAACTGAGTCACAGGCTAAAGGAAAGGGGATATCCACAATCTATAATTACTGAAGCTTTGGAAAAAACCCTAAAGGGAGATAAAACTAAAAATAAGCTGGTTAGACATCAGAAAAACACTTTAAAAACAGAACGGTTTAGATTCAATTTTAAATTCAGCTCCATGGATCAAATAATAAAATCGATTATTAACCGCCATTGGCATATAATCGAGAGCGATAGGGACCTACAAGAGGTAGCGAAAAATAAACCCCAAATCACATACCGTAGAACAAAAATTATGGGAGATCTTTTGATAAAAAGGAGGTTTATTCCACAAAAAATGTGGTTAGAAAAAGCAAGCCCCATAGGAAACTATAAATGCGGGAATTGTACATATTGCGATCAACATCTGACAGGCAAGAGTATAAAAGTGGGTGATAGATGGTATAAAATAAACGACCTAATTACATGCCGGACTAAATGGCTGGTATATATCATTTTTTGCCCGTGTAATTTTTTCTATATAGGCAAAACTATCAGACCATTATTCACCAGATTTCGAGAGCATATACACTCTATTAACCCCTTCAGCCCCCGGGCACTTTCCGTTTTTGCGTTTTTGTTTTTTGCTCCCCTTCTTCCGAGAGGCGTAACTTTTTTATTTTTCCATCAATCTTGCCATATGAGGGCTTGTTTTTTGCGGGACGAGTTGTACTTTTAAATGAAACCATAAGTTTTACCATATAGTGTACTGGAAAACGGCAAAAAAATTCCAAGTGCGGAAAAATTGCAAAAAAAGTGGGATTGTACAATAGTTTTTGGGATATTTTATTCACCGTGTTCACTATATGGTAAAACTGATGTGTGGGTATGATGCCTCAGGTCGGTGCAAGTTTATAGACACCAAACATGTATAGGTTTACTTGTATCTAAGGGGTTAAAAAAAATTCACAAGCTTGTCCGAAAAACGTGGCGCACGTTTTGCGCCATTTTCCAAAACCCGTAGCGTTCTCATTTTTCAGGATCTGAGGCTCAGTGATGGCTTATTTTTTGCGTCTTGACCTGACGTTCTTAACGGTACCATTTTTGCGCAGATGCTACGTTTTGATCGCCTGTTATTGCATTTTGCGCAAAATTTGCGGCGACCAAAAAACGTAATTTTGGCGTTTGGAATTTTTTTGCCGCTACGCCGTTTACTGATCAGATTCATTGATTTTATATTTTGATAGATCGGGCATTTCTGAACGCGGCGATACCAAATATGTGTGTATTTTTTATTTTTTTAACCCTTTAATTTTCAATGGGGTGAAAGGGGGGTGATTTGAACTTTTAGGGTTTATTTTTTTTTAATTTTTTAAAACTTTTTTTTTTACTTTTTTTTTTATTTTACTAGTCCCCTTAGGGGGCTATTGCGATCAGCAATCCGATCGCTTTGCACAATCTGCAGATCTCAGCTACAGAGCTGAGAACTGCAGATTTGCTGCTTCACTTTCAATGCCGGCTGTATTCCGGCATTGAGAGGAAGTGACTCATGTTAGCCACAGGCGTCATCACATGACCCTGTGCTACCATGGCAACCGCCGAAAGTCACGTGATCATGTCACGTGACTTCCGGCGGGGGCGGGGTAAGTCACTGTCATGGCGGCGCCCATATACATATCGCTGCCAAGACTTTGGCAGCAAAATGTAAGGGGTTAATGGCCGCGGGTGGAAGCGATTCCACCCGCGGCTAGCAGGCACACATATCAGCTGTTGATAACAGCTGATATGTGCGCCGATCGCCGCCGCCTGCCGGCGGCAGGGGGCGGGGCTTACCGGAACACGATCCATGACGTATCTAGTACGTCATGGGTCGTTAAGGGGTTAATACAGGGGTAGGGGCTACATGCCTTATTAATCACATGCAAGAGAAACATAATGGTAATCATAAATTGCTTAGTTTTGCCGGATTAGAAAAGATCACACCTTCCCCAGCAGGGGGAGATACACACAAGCACTTACTAAGGAGAGAGGCTCGCTGGATTATGGACACCAAAGCAATGGGACCCATCGGCTTCAATGATAAAAACGATATGATAATATTTCTCTAATGTCTGAAGCCAGATTTAACCAGCCCCCCTCTCCTTGGTGATTTGCTTGTGTGTCATCTATTTCATGTATAATCATTATGATATATGTACATAATCTATTTTGTCTCTGGTACCTTAAAATAATGGATTCTCTTTGTTTTCTTTAAAAAAACACGTATATTTGCCTGCTGGAAAAATAAAATTACCATCTAGGATACATAAGAGGAATAATACTCTGAGTATTGGCATATAGCTTTATGAATATTTTTGTTCACTTAATCGATATTGACAGCCTTAATGAATTCATTTGTAAAAAAAAAAAAAATTCTTTGTTATACCAGGAATAAGATAATTAATAGTTTTCTATAGTGAACAAAATTTAGCTTAATCCCTATATTGTTCCATATATATGAAATAAGCGCATAATAAAATTATAATCTTGATGAAAGAATATTTTTATGAATTCATAATAATAATAAGGTAAAAAAACAATATTTTTTTCATAAGGCTGTCGATTGAAATTTAGTAATATGCTCTGTTAAAAATGTGAGTTCATGATCAGAATAGTAATAAGGCTTACAGTCTGTATATTAATGTGATCCAATATACAGCGATCTAATTGCAAAATGTGAATGATTTTAATTATGTTTTAATTATGTACACATGAGTTAGTAGTTTTTTCTACTTAAATGTATGTTACTCATGTTTCACTTTGTATGGACCCGTGAAAGCACCCCTAGTGGTGCGAAACGGTACCATCGTCCTCGTGCTCCCCTCCCTGCATTCCCTCATGTCCGTCTCACCTGTCAGCATTAAAAAATAAAATAGTCCTAGTTTATCGGTGAGTGCTGCCCTGTCTCTCTTTGTTCTATGGATATACTTGTTTAAACTGGGCAATAGCACCTCGGTAATGGACTTTGTTGGATCCATCAAGATGTGAGAAAATGTTTTTCTGTGACATCTGAAAATCTAATGGATATAATCAAGGCAACTCCACACTGAACTGTGTTTGGGACAGAAATACCACACTACCTCCAGTATAGGTAAGCAGTGCGGTGCACAATCTTTTCTTATTTTTCAAGGTGAAACTAACTGACCACTTCCTCTCCACACCAGAATATACAGGGAAGCAGCTTGGTCTCCCCCTTCTGGCCTGGAGGTCTTGGTGTTGTGTGGGGTGTTAACCCTTTGTGTTGTTAATGTGGCAACCCTGGGGTGCTACAGTGGGATCTGCTGATCCCAAATTTAATAGATACCGTGTTTTTCCAAAAATAAGACACTGTTTTTTTTGCCCCCCAAATTTTTGGACGAGGTCTTATTCTTGGAGAAACACGGTTGGGGGTAAGTTTACCCCCCAAAAAAGCAGACCCCCTTACTTCCCAGGAGACTCATACTCATCAGACCAGGACGCCCAGGTCCTCCTGTGATCTCCGGTCGGTGCTGCACGCCGTCCTACCCTGCTGCTAGCTGACACGCTGACACATACAGCAGATCGCAGGCACACACAGCAGATCACACACACAGTAGATCACACACTCATACACACACACACACAGCAGATCGCAGATATACACAGCAAATCACACACAGCAGATTGCAGGCACACACAGCTGATCACAGATACACACAGCCAATCACAGATACACATCCGATCGCAGGCACACACACACAGCAGATCGCAGATACACACAGCAGATCGCAGATATACACAGCAGATCACACAGCAGATTGCAGGCACACACAGCCATCACAGATACACACATCCGATCGCAGGCACACGCAGCCGATCACAGATACACACATCCGATCGCAGGCACACACAGCCAATCACAGATACACACAGCCGAACGCAGGCACACACAGCCGATCACAGATACACACAGCCGAACGCAGACACACACAGCCGATCGCAGAAAAACACAGCCGATCGCAGACACACACACAGCCGATTGCAGACACACACACACACACACACATACAGCAGATCACACACACACACACACACACATCACATCACATCCAGCACTTTTGGCAGCAGGGAATGAGAGAGAGCAAGTCACGTGTCCGGCCGCAGGTCCTGTTTGTTGTGCTCCACTGCACTGCCTCTCAGGATTCTCCCGGCGAGAAGAGATCGGTGTCGCTGGATGAGGTGAGTGTGTATGCGATCCGATGTGTGTGCGATCCGATGTTTGTGTGTGTGATTTGATGTTTGCGTGTGATCCGATATTTGTGTGTGCGATCTGACTGTGTTTGTGTTTGCGATCCGATGTTTGTTTGTGATATCTGGTGTGTGTGTGAGATCTCATTGTGTGTGTGTGTGTGTGTGTGTGTGTGTGTGTGTGAGAGAGCTGATGTGTGTGTGTGTGTTTGTGTGTGTGAGAGCTGATATGTGTGTGGGTGTGTCATCACTGCAGGTCCTGCCGCTCAGTGTCGGGTGAGTGATTGCCGGGTGCCGCTGTGTATAATGAAGTGTCCTGCAGTATCTGTAACTTTTTTAGCTGCACGGACACTTCATTATTGATCCGCGACTAGGGCTTATTTTCGGGGCTTATATTTAAGCCTTTCTCCGAAAATGCTGAAAATCCCTGCTAGGGCTTATTTTTGGGGGAGGTCTTATTTTTGGAAAAACACGGTAGACCCCACTTACCGAAAGAAATAAAAATAAAAGCTATTTGTTTTGTATTTGTAAGCTAATATTTGTAAGAAGTGTGAAATCCTTGAGGATGTGTGTTACGGTTGCTGTGGCTCTGGAGACTATGTCCGGATTTCTTGCTACTACACATGTGCAAGCGCTGGAGACTAAGTCCTATCTTGGAGCCATTGCACATGTGCGGGTGACATCATCGCTGACATGAGGTCACATGTCTCTGACACCTTCTAAGCTGATTGGCCACTGGTCAAGTGCTTGTGACACGTGGTCACATGTCTCTGACACCTTCTATGCCGATTGGTCGCTGGTCATGTGCTTGTGACGCTTTGCTCGGTGATAGGCCAGCGTGACGTCATTGCTGTCATTCTGGCAGCGGATTGGCTCTGGTGTCCTCCATCTTGGATGAGGCACAGAGTCTATATAAGACCCTGACGCACGCCGCCCGGCGCTCAGTCCTCTTGGTTCATGCATGAGGGTAGATGCTCTGTGCACGTCCCTCTAGGCATCTCTCTGTCTATGTTAGGTGAGCGCTACCGGCAGGGTAGCATTCTTATACCTTACAGCTTCGGCTGCAGTCCGTATCCTTACCTCTTAGTGGAGCGGACATAGGCATTTACCACTCACTGCTTTTGTCTCCGTGATCTTTAACAGAGACCATTCCACACACCCTCCAAGTAAGGGAGGAATTGCTTTATTTTCTAATTATATTCCTCTGTGAGTTTAACAGAGGTATTGCACTCTGCACTTGTGCTATTTTTTACAGTGGCACACTTATATACCCCTTATCCTCTGCCATAGTCTGCAGCAGAGTCTTTGCACGGTGGACCCTGACTGTCTGACATTCCTTTAGGTTTTATTATCAGACAGCCCCCCGTAACAATGTGTCCACAATGGTGGTATTGTAACCCATAGCCCCAGCTTGCGCTGGTCAGTGAGCTGTGAGTTAGCAAGGATGTTTAGAGGGGGGTTGCGGTGGGCACCTGGTGTGTCCTGTCAGGTACGGTGGGTAGAGAGGAGCATCATGTTGTTGCTCTCTGGTGCCCGGTTCGGTGGGTGCAGGGTGGGACATACGGTGGTCTCTTCTTCTCTGCTGCTGGCTGGCCATCGATGTGGTCCCACTCCTCCCACAGCCGTTGCCTGAGCTCCGCACCCGATAGTTTAGAATGTTCCGAGCTCTATTTATGTGCTCACATTGTCAGAGACTTTTACCTTATGGAGACCAAAAAATCCTGAAATTGAAATTGACCTGGTGAGAAAGTGAACCCGCCCCTGCTGCTAGAATGGTCCGCCCCTGCTGAATATTTCTGCTAAAATGGTTAAAAAGTGGTTGTGTGTTGCTTTTTGCCACCAGCTGATTTGCATATATTGGTGAGCGAGAGCTCTTATTGGCTGGCTGGAGAATGCACACGTGAGCTAGAGAAGGTACTGTAGACAGGCAGAGAGCTGATGTGAGTGTATCCGGCTCGTATTGTAGGTGGCACTGCAACAAATAGTCATCAGGAGAGATGAGGAGCGAGAGAAGCCGTCTGGGTACAGGAATTGTCCCTCGTCGGGGAATATGTCATTTAGTCTCTGTAAAGGTCTTGGATTGAGCATCCCAGCCTGCGATAGATGACTGGAATCAGGTTCTCTGCCCCTACATCATGCTCGTCTCATATGAGGCAGAAAAACCTGGTGACAGATTTCCTATGAGCAGGGCTGTATTTGGCCTTTGTGCTGCCCTAGGCACTTTAAGTGGTCGCGCACCTTGCTGACAACGTAAAACTATGATTTTGGGCACACAACATCTAGTTAATGTGGATCTACTCTGTAACACACTTGAAAAAGTGCTAACGCTATAAGAATAAAGATCAGTACTTGCTGCGCAAATGTTCAGTTTTATTTAGCTTCTTGTAACAGCTTCAGATTTAACGAGGAACATCTCCTTACCTGCATCCACCGGCAATGAGGAAGGAAGGGGTTGGGCGGCATGTTCCGGACGCTCATTTCCGCCCCTCCTCTGCTATTGGACGGCCACTTAGTGACGTCGCTATGACGCTGAACGCCCCTCCCCCTTGAGGGAGGGATTGTTCGGCGGTCACAGCGACGTCGCAGGGCAGGTGAGTGCATGTGACGCTGCCGTAGCGATAATGTTCGCTATGGCAGCGAGCACCAGATGTCGCACAAAAGATGGGGGCGGGTGCTATCACACACGACATCGCTAGCAATCGCTAGCGTTGTCGCAGCGTGTAAAACACCCTTTAGGCTATGTGCCCACATAACTTTGTACCTGTGGATATTAAACATTTAAAAAATACCTTATTTTTTGGGAGATATCTTCTATGTTTTAGGTCCATTAATTCTGAGCACATTGGTGTGGGTCTGGATCTGGAGACCCCCGTAAATTGTTCAGACCTCTTAGGGTACCTTCACACTTTAGCGATGCAGCAGCGATCCGACCAGTGATCTGACCTGGTCAGGATCGCTGCTGCATCGCTACATGGTTGCTAGTGAGCTGTCAAACAGGCAGATCTCACCAGTGACCAGCCCCCAGCCAGCAGCGACGTGCAAGCGACGCTGCGCTTGCACGGAGCCGGCGTCTGGAAGCTGCGGACACTGGTAACTAAGGTAAACATCGAGTATGGTTACCCGATGTTTACCTTAGTTACCAGCTCACACCGCTTAACTTAGCGTGTGAAGGGAGCAGGAGCCGGCACTGGCAGCGTGAGAGCTGTGGAGGCTGGTAACGAAGGTAAATATCGGGTAACCACCTTGGTTACCCGATGTTTACCTTGGTTACAGCTTACCGCAGGCTGTCAGACGCCGGCTCCTGCTCCCTTCACATTCAGGATTGTTGCTCTCTTGCTGTCACACACAGCGATGTGTGCTTATCAGCGGGAGAGCAACAATAAAAAAACGAACCAGCACTGTGTGTAACGAGCAGCGATCTCACAGCAGGAGCCAAATCGCTGCTCAGTGTCACACACAGCGAGATCGCTAATGAGGTCACAAAAAACGTGACTCAGTAGCAATCTCGCTGTGTGTGAAGTACCCCTTAGAAGTGCACAGCTCAGGAGACAGGACAATGACTTTCTACAGCATCCGCTCTGCGCGCTCTTCTAAAAGAGCTTTTCAGCTGTGGTTGGGGGTCTCTGGACAAGATTTCCCACCAATCTGCTCAAAATTATTGGGCATAAAATATAAAAAAAAAAAAAAGTTTAGTTCCTCTTTAAGGTGCATTTACAAGGCTGCCAATAATCAGAAACCGATTGATCTATGTAAACCGGCTGTCAGATCACCCGATGCACAAGCAAAAGGTTTGTTTGTCGGGTGAAGTGATTTTTCCGTTTACATAAATAAACATTTATATAAGGGACGATCCCCTACAAAAATCACACACAATTTATTTTAAAAGGGGTTGTCCGGTCTAGAATGACAAGTCTGCAGTCCGTCTATGTGTGACTCTATGACTGCAGACCTGTGAATCCTCCAGCGCACTCACAATGGTCAAGTATTCGATATGCAGACTCCCGGCCAGAACTCGTCTAGTGGGTAGGGCCTCACTTAATGCACTTGTATTGGGTGAGGTGGCGTCCCCTAGACGGGTTCTAGCTTGTACTCTGCATATCGCATACTTGACCGCCGTTTCCGACATAGACACCGGAGAATCCTCATAGCGCACAGTGAGTGCACTGGGAGGATTCACAATCTGCAGTGACACAGAGTGACACACAGAGGGACTGCAGACTTGTCATTCTAGACTGGACAACCCCTTTAATATTTGCTTCAAAATCTATTTTTTAAAATTCAAATGAGTGGGCTTTGGTGCACCCTTGGCGTGACCTATGCCTTGGTGCACTCTTATAATTGTAAACGAAAGCCAGTCCCTTCTGTTGATTGACAGCGCTCACTTAGTAAGGGCAGTAAAAAAAAAAAAAATCAGACATACAAGCTGATATTAGACAGCACTCACTTTTACTATTGGAGTGCTGTCAATAAAAACAAAAGACTTTAAAATACAAATATGAGGGCGTAACGGTGCACGAAAGCAAAGACCCCCCGATGGTGCACCAAAGCAAAGACCACCCCGACGATGCACCAAAGCAAAGACGAACCCGTCGGTGCACCAAAGCAAAGACCACCCCGACGGTGCACCACAGCAAAGACCACCCCGACTGTGCACCAAAGCAAAGACCACCCCATCGGTGCACCAAAGCAAAGACCACCCCAACGGTGCACCAACACAAAGACCACACCAATGGTGCACCAAAACACCCTCATTTGCATATTAAATAAAAGTAGATTTTTTTGCAAATATTAAAGGGAACCTGTCACCAGTTTTTCTGGCATTCTAACATGCTGTATATAAGAGCCAAGACCGCTGTGTAGAACATAAAAATCCCTTTATAATACTCACCTGAATTATGAGTGGGCGGTGCGGTGCAGACTGGTCAGATGGGTGTCTCCGTTCTCCGGTATCGGCGCCTCCTCCTTTGGCCATCTTTGTCCTCCTTCTTCTGAAGCCTGGGTGCATGACGCGTCCTACGTCATCCACACTAGCCGGCATTGTGGTCCTGCGCAGTCGCACTTTGATCTGCCCTGAGGGCATTGTAGTGCACCTGTGCAGGACCTCATTGCCGGCTAGTGTGGATGACGTAGAACACGTCATGCACCCAGGCTTCAGAAGAACGACAAAGATGGCCGAAAGAGGAAGCGCCGGTACCAGAGAACGGAGACACCCATTCAACTAGTCTGCACTGCACCGCCCTTTAGGTGAGTATAAAGTGATATTTATGTTCTACACAGCAGCCTGGGCTCTTGTATACAGCATGTTAGAATACTGTATATAAGAGCCCACTGGTGGTGGCCGCAGCTTATAGTGACCAAATCTGGTGACAGGTTCTCTTTAAAGAAGCACTCCGGTCATTTCTACCCTTAAACCTGTGTAAATGTTAGTGCAGTTTACGGTCTGTGATAATTCACTCACCAATAGCTGTTTTCTCATGTATCCGACTCCATAATGACTTCACATCCACAGCTCGTCTCTGCAGACTTCCCTCCTCTCCGGTCTTCTGCAGCACATCTCACCATGGTTCCCTTAAAAAAGAGAATTTTGTTACTTACCGTAAATTCTTTTTCTTATAGTTCCGTATTGGGAGACCAAGACCATGAGTGTTTAGCTTCTGCCTCCGGAGGACACACAAAGTACTACACTTAAAAGTGTAGCTCCTCCCTCTGAGCTTATACACCCCCTGGTAGCCAGTCCTAGCCAGTTTAGTGCAAAAGCTGAAGGAGAATAGCCACCCACAAGTAGAACCGAGTAAGAACCGGAACAACCGGAGACTCTGTCCACGACAACAGCCGGTGATAACACATGGAACAAGAAAATTGCCAACAGGCAACAGGGAGGGAGCTGGGTCTCCCAATACGGAACTATAAGAAAAAGAATTTACGGTAAGTAACAAAATTCTCTTTTTCTTTATCGTTCCTTTGGGAGACCCAGACCATGGGACGTTTCAAAGCTGTCCCTGGGTGGGAATAAACAGAAAAAACTAAGAAGTAGGCGGAGCCTAACTTCACAAGTGGGCGACAGCCGCCTGAAGGATGCGTCTGCCCAAGCTCGCATCTGCCGAAGCATGAGCATGCACTTGGTAGTGCTTCGAAAAGGTATGCAGGCTAGTCCAAGTGGCAGCCTGACAGACTTGTTGAGCCGTAGCCTGGTGCCTAAAAGCTCAAGAGGCACCGACAGCTCTGGTCGAGTGTGCTTTGATCCCCGGCGGGGGAGGCACCTGAGTACTCTGGTAGGCGTCCGAAATGGTCGATCTAATCCAACGGGCCAAGGTCGGCTTAGAAGCAGAGAGACCCTTGCGCCGCCCTGTGGTTAGCACAAAAAGAGAGGTGCACCGCCTAAGCGCAGCGGTGCGAGCCACATAAATCCGGAGAGCACGCACCAGATCTAGAGTATGCAGCGCTTTCTCAAAGCGATGAACAGGGGCCGGACAGAAGGAAGGCAAGGAAATAACCTGGTTAAGGTGGAAGGGAGAGACCACCTTAAGAAGAAAGTCCGGGGTCGGACGGAGAACTACCTTGTCTTGGTGAAAAAACAAAAAAGGTGACTCCGAGGAGAGCGCAGCCAAAGCAGAGACTCTCCTGAGAGAAGTTATGGCAATTAGAAAGGCCACCTTTTGAGAAAGACGATACAAAGAAACCTCCCTAAGAGGCTCAAAGGGGGGTTTCTGCAATACCGTGAGGACCAAGTTAAGGTCCCAGGGATCCAAGGGCCGCCGATAAGGCGGAATGATGTGAGACGCACCTTGCATGAAGGTGCGGATCTGAGCCAGCCGGGCGAGACGCCGCTGGAACAGCACTGATAGAGCTGAGACTTGTCCCTTGAGAGAGTTGAGGGACAGTCCTAGCTGCAGACCGGACTGTAAAAAAGACAGAAGGGTCGGCAACAAGAATGGCCAAGGAGAATGGCCGGAAGAGCGACACCAGGACAGGAAAATTTTCCAAGTCCTGTGATAGATCTTGACGGAGGAAGACTTACGGGCCCGAATCATAGTGGAGATGACTTCAGGAGGAATACCAGAAGCCGTCAAAATCCAGGACTCAAGAGCCACGCCGTCAATTTGAGTGCCACAGAATTCGGGCGGAAAAACGGACCTTGCGAGAGCAGGTCTGGACGGTCCGGAAGATGCCACGGCATCTCCACGGACAGTTGGAGCAGGTCCGGATACCAAGCTCGCCTGGGCCAGTCCGGTGCAATGAGGATGACTCGACGGCCCTCCATTCTGATCTTGCACAGGACTCTGGTCAAGAGAGCTAGAGGGGGAAACACGTAGGACAGACGAAACTGGGACCAGTCCTGAACCAGAGCGTCCGCGGCGAAGGCCTGAGGATCGTGGGAGCGAGCCACGTAAACCGGAACCTTGTTGTTGTGACGGGATGCCATTAGGTCCACGTCCGGAGTGCCCCACTTGCGGCAGATTGACTGAAACACTGCCGGGTGCAGGGACCACTCGCCACCGTCCACGGATTGACGGCTGAGATAATCTGCCTCCCAGTTTTCCTCGCCAGGGATGTGGACTGCGGATATGGTGGACTTGTAGTCCTCCGCCCATTGAAGAATGCGTTGGACCTCCAACATTGCCAGGCGGCTGCGTGTCCCGCCTTGGTGATTGATGTAGGCAACCGCTGTCGCGTTGTCTGACTGGACTCGAATGTGCCTGCCCGCCAACAGGTGGTGAAAGGCTAGGAGAGCTAGAAGCACAGCTCTGGTTTCCAGCACATTGATTGAAAGGGCTGACAACAGCGGAGAATGTCCAGCTGCAGAGGACGCAGATGGAACTGGGCAAAGGGAACCGCCTCCATGGAAGCCACCATTTGACCCAGCACCTGCATCAGGCGCCTGAGGGAATAACGGCGGGGCCTCAGGAGAGAGCGCACCGCTAGCCAGAGAGACTGCTGTTTGATTAAGGGCAACTTCACAAGTGCCGGCAAAGTCTCGAACTGCTTCCCTAGGTACGTGAGACTCTGGGTCGGAGTCAGAGAGGATTTGGGAAGATTAACAATCCACCCGAATTGGGCTAGGGTGGCGAGAGTGAGCGAAACACTCCGCTGACAGTCTGCGCTGGATGGACCCTTGACCAGAAGGTCGTCCAGATAAGGAAGCACTGCTAACCCCTGGAGGTGCAGGACCGCAATCACTGCCGCCATGACCTTGGTGAATACCCGAGGGGCCGTGGCTAACCCGAAGGGGAGAGCCACGAATTGGAAATGATCCTCTCCTATCACAAAACGTAACCAACGCTGATGTGACACTGCGATTGGCACATGTAGATAGGCATCTCTGATGTCGATGGACGCCAGGAACTCCCCTTGGGTCATAGAGGCAATGACTGATCGCAGAGACTCCATGCGAAAATGCCGCACCCGGACATGCTTGTTGAGAAGCTTGAGATCCAGGATGGGCCGGAAGGTACCGTCCTTTTTTGGAACTAGGAAGAGATTTGAGTAAAAACCTCTGAACCATTCCTGAGCGGGAACTGGGACAATCACTCCGTTTGCCTGCAAGGACGCCGCGGCCTGCGAGAAGGCGGCGGCCTTGGAGCAGGGGGGAGTTGAGAGAAAAAAATCTGTTTGGAGGGCTGGAAGAGAATTCTACCCTGTAGCCGTGAGATATGATGTCTCTCACCCACTGATCGGAGACTTGCTTTAACCAAGCGTCGCCAAAGTGGAAGAGCCTGCCACCGACTAAGGACGTGGCTGGAGCGGGCCGAGAGTCATGACGAAGCTGCCTTAGTGGCAGAACCTCCTGCGGTCTTCTGCGGATGCGCTTTTGGGCACCAGTTGGATTTCTGATCCTTGGCTGAGTTAGCGGACGAGGCGGAAGGCTTAGAGGATGACCAGTTGGAGGAACAAAAGGAACGAAACCTCGATTGATTCCTACCCTGGGCGGGTTTCCTGATCTTGGTTTGTGGCATGAAAGTACTCTTCCCGCCAGTAGCTTCTTTAATGATTTCATCCAGCTGTTCACCAAACAGCCGTGAACCAGCAAAAGGGAGCCCAGCAAGAAACTTCTTGGAAGAAGCCTCTGCATTCCACTCTCGAAGCCACAAATTCCTGCGGATAACAAGAGAATTAGCTGAAGCCACCGCAGTGCGGTGAGCAGCCTCTAGCATGGCAGACATGGCATAAGATGAAAAGGCTGAAGCCTGAGCAGTTAAGGTAACCATCTCAGGCATAGATTCCTTGGTGAGGGAATGCATCTCCTCTAGAGAAGCAGAGATGGCTTTGAGAGCCCACACTGCTGTAAAAGTCGGGGAAAACGCGGCCCCCGCAGCTTTATACACAGATTTGGCCAGAAGGTCAATCTGACGGTCAGTGGAATCCTTAAGTGAGGTGCCGTCAGCCACCGACACAACGGTCCGGGCTGATAGCCTAGACACCGGAGGGTCTACCTTTGGGGAGTGAGACCACTCGTTGACCACCTAGGGTGGAAATGGAAACCGGTCATCAGAACCACGCTTTGGAAAGCGTTTGTCAGGGCAGGCCCTGGGTTTGGTCACAGCGGTCTAAAAACTGGAGTGGTTAAAGAACACACTCTTCACTCTCTTAGGCGAGGTAAACTGATGTTTTTCTGCCAAAGAGAGCTGCTCCTCTGACACTGGTGGATTGAGATCCAGCACAGAATTAATAGAAGCAATCAAATCACTAAGATCTGAGTCACCCTCAGAGAAATCGATGGGATGCATAGCTTCCGAGCCCCCAGTGAGGGCATCCTTCTCATCTTGAGAGTCAGCTCTTGAGACAGAGCCGTGGGATGGGGGAGGAAACCCTGCGCCTTCTCTTAGAAGGACGGGGTCTGGGATCAGATGATGAATCCTCCGTGAGCTCTGATGGACGGAGGTCAGAGGATAGGAGTCCTCTGTCAAGAGTATTAGAGGCACCCTGTGAGGGGGGCTGATGCATATTCATCAAAGTCCTGGACAAAAGTCCCATGGACTCAGCAAATGACTGGGATATGGACCTAGAAAAGGACTCTACCCAGGCCGGGGGTTCAATCACAGGTGCAGCAGCAGCCTGAGAGACCACTGGGGGTGAGACTCCAGGCTGTGGCACCGCCAAGTTAGAGCAACCATCACAGTGTGGATAAATGCTCGGCTCATGCAGCAGGAGCTTACATGCAGTGCATGCAGAATAAAGCTTTGGAGCCTTGCTCCTTGTGTGAGACATGCTGCTGGAGTGGGGGCTTTGCAGAGAATGAACCCCAGGGAGAATATACAGAGGTCCACAACCGGAGACCGGCTGTGGCTTACCAGACCGCTGAGCACGGTGTTGTGTGCCCTCCAGATCCCGAAGCCCGGTCCCACAGAGCGCAGCACCTCAGCAGAGATGCAGAATGCAGGATGTCCCAGAGCAGAGTGAACTCTGCCTGAGAAATGGCCGCCGGAGCGAAGAGAGGGGGCGGGACTAGGGGCATTCCTATAAAAGAGCGGGAACTGGAGGGCTATAGAGACCTGCCGGGAAGGAGGGACGCCCCAGCAGTGGGGAGTGTCCCTCCCCTGTGTAGAACGGCCGCCGGGAGGAGCCGAACCTGTCCCTCTGCATGAGTGACATGCGAGGGCAGGAAAACAAAACTAGGCCTCCGGCGAAGCCGGGGCCTAAATTTAAGCGGCGAGGCCGACAAGCAGGCACCATCGGCGCGGTCTCGGGCAAAAGCTGGAGAACCCGCCGGAAAAGTTAAAAACAATCACATACAGCATACTCTCCCCTTACAAGAAAGAACCGGGACCCCCAACATAAACGTCTCAGGTACTTAGCTGCTGAGACGCAGGGCCATGTCCCTGGGGATGAGTGCTCCGGTCCAACAGAATCCTCAAGGGGCTGTGGATGGAGACCGGACTCCTGCCAGGCATGGAGACCGTGCTGGCTCCCACTTCAAGCCAGAGCCCAGAAGGGATGGTGAAGGAGCGCGGCATGTAAGGCTTCAGCCTTGTAAATCAACCTTAACAACACCGCCGACACAGTGGGGTGAGAAGGGACATGCCGGGAGTCCAGACATGGACCTGCTTTTCTTCAAACTCTTTCCAAAAGTCAAACAATCAGATGAGAATGCATGTGTGGATGTATGACCTCCTGAACACAAAGCGATAAACTGGCTAGGACTGGCTACCAGGGGCTGTATAAGCTCAGAGGGAGGAGCTACACTTTTAAGTGTAGTACTTTGTGTGTCCTCCGGAGGCAGAAGCTAAACACCCATGGTCTGGGTCTCCCAAAGGAACGATAAAGAAAATAACAATGTCATTATAATGTTCCCGAAAAACAATAACCACAAATGCTGTGCTATAAATAAGCCCTATGCTGTGGACTGAAAAAAATAACTGCTCCTCATTGTGCTTCCCACAAAAGAATATTACTCCACACAATCCCTCTTAACGTACATCCTCCACATTATCCTCTCCTATAAAACATTCACACCACACCATCCCCACTTATATACTATGACCGCCACACTGTCGCCTACTAAACTAAAACACCACACTGTCCTCCCTTATAAACTATACCCACCAAACCTTCCTCAATTATGAAATATGCACACTGTACTCACATCATGCTGCCCCCTCCTCACAATGTCCCATGCTTCCCCTCTCCATACGGAGCCCTCACACTGCCCTTCTCCATACTGGGCCTCCCATGCTGCCCCTTCTTAATGTACTCCAAATACTGCCTGCCCCTTTTCCATAATGAGACCACCATGCTGCCCCACTCATCATACAGAGACCACCATGCTGCCCCACTCATCATAAAGAGACCACCATGCTGCCCCACTCATCATAAAGAGACCACCATGCTGCCCCACTCAGCACACAGAGACCACCATGCTGCCCACTCATCATACAGAGACCACCATGCTACCCCACTCATCATACAGAGACCACCATGCTGCCCCACTTAGCATACAGAGACCCCCACACTATGCTGAGCCCTCTCCCACACTACCTCACATTTCATACTGAGTCCCCTACATTGCTCCACTCCATACTGAGCCCACCCATGGTGCCTCCTTTCCATACTGAGCCCTCACACTGCCCTTGTCCATATTGAACCCCCCATAATGACCCCCCCCATATTGAACCCCCATGCTACCCCTTTTCCATAATGAGCTTCCAATGCTTCCCCCTCTCCATACTTAGTGAGTTGATACACGGCACTTCTGGGGGGTGCACAAGTAGGGTCCAAAACCGCCTCAAGTAGATGCAGAAACTTGGCACTCAAGATCAATGTGAATAGTGTTTTTTATTGTGAAGAGCTTGTAGGAGCAGCACGAGCCCAGCACTGCCACATAGACAGCGGAGGACACCACGTCATACCGGGCTACGCCACTCGCCACACTACTATACTTTCTGAGGACCCTCTGCACGTACTGATGAAGGTCTTTTCACCGAAACATCTGCGCTTGTGCTGGTCCTACAAGTTCTTCACAATAAAAACAACTGTCCACATTGATCTTGAGTGCCAAGTTTCTACATCTACCCCTCTCCATACTGAGACCCCCAACATACCGAGTCGTTAGTCTATGTGCGCACGTGAGTGCGTTCTGCACCGCAGCGTAAAGTCACTGCATGTGTGTTTCAAAACGCTGCTGAAAAGCTGCATTCTGAAAGTTTGTAGACTGCAGAATTCATGCGCTCTGGATGCTGCCTCTCCCATAGACAGAATGGAGACAGCATCCAGAACGCACAAAAGAAGTGACATGTTGCTTTTTAGAACGTAGCGTTTTGGCAGCATGCAAATCGCTGTGCTCTAAAACGCAACGTGCGGATAGAATTTGCACAATCTACATAGATTGTAATGGGGACGCAGGATGCATGCAGTTACGCTGCGGTACAGAACGCAGCGTAAAAGCATGAAATTACGCAACGTGCGCACAAAGCCTTACACTTTTCCCCATCGACTTTGTCCCTTGCACTATCCCTCACTCTGTAACCCCACCTAAATCCCCCCCACCCCATCTACAGCATTAGGCCCCCCTAAAGCAATAGGCCCCCTAAATCCCCCTCCTACAGCAATAGGCCCCCTAAATCCCCCTCCTACAGCAATAGGCCCCCTAAACCCTCCTCCTACAGCAATAGGCCCCCTAAACCCCCCCTCCTACAGCAATAGACCCCCTAAACCCCCCTCCTACAGCAATAGGCCCCCTAAACCCTCCCACCTAGAGCAAAAGGTTCTCTAAACCCCCCCACCTAGAGCAAAAGGTCCCCTAAACCCCCCACCTACAGCAACAGGCTCCATTAATTCCCCCCAAACAGCAACAGGCTCCATTAACCCCCCTCCTACAGCAACAGGCTCCATTACCCCCTTAACAGGTTCCATTAACCCCCCAACAGCAACAGGCTCCATTAACCCTCCTCCTACAGCAACAGGCTCCATTACCCCCCCAACAGCAACAGGCTCCATTAACCGCCCCCAACAGCAACAAGCTCCATTAACCCCCCTCCTACAGTAACAGGCTCCATGAACTCCCCTCCTACAGCAACAACCTCCATTAACCCCCTCTCCTACAGCAACAAGCTCCATTAACCCCCCCCCTACAGCAACAAGCTCCATTAACCCCCCCTCCTACAGCAACAAGCTCCATTAACCCCCCCTCCTACAGCAACAAGCTCCATTAACCCCCCCTCCTACAGCAACAAGCTCCATTAACCCCCCCCTCCTACAGCAACAAGCTCCATTAACCCCCCTCCTACAGCAACAAGCTCCATTAACCCCCCCTCCTACAGCAACAAGCTCTATTAACTCCCCCTCCTACAGCAACAAGCTCCATTAACCCCCCCTCCTACAGCAACAAGCTCCATTAACCCCCCCTTCTACAGCAACAAGCTCCATTAACCCCCCCTCCTACAGCAACAAGCTCCATTACCCCCCCTCCTACAGCAACAAGCTCTATTAACCCCCCCCCTCCAACAGCAACAAGCTCTATTAACACCCCTCCTACAGCAACAGGCTCCATTAACCCCCCCTCCTACAGCAACAGGCTCCATTAACCCCCCCTCTTACAGCAACAGGCTCCCTAAACCTTCCCGTCCACAGTAATAGGCACCCTTAACCACCATCTTCTTTAATAGGCTCCCTAATAAGACTATACTAATAGCCCCAGCCCCCCTAACCACTGTCGAGTCATAGGCCCCTAATCTCCAGACTACAATAATAGGTCTCCTAATCCCCAGTCTATAGCATCTGCCTGCCCCTCCCCCGCAATCCCCAGACTATAGCCTCTGCATGCCCCTCCCCCACAATCCTAACTTTATAGCCTCTGCCTGCCTCACCCCACAATCCTAACTGCATAGCTTTTGCTTGCCCCTCCCCCGCAATCCCCAGTCTAAAGCTTCTGCCTGCCCCCCTCCCCCCACAATCCTAACTTTATAGCCTCTGCCTGCCCCTCCCCCGCAATCCCCAGTGTCCTGTCCTCACTAAACGGGCCGGGGCTCATATAGCTATACAGGCAGGTAAACCGGTATGCAGGATTGTCCAATAAGGAGACTGTGCTGGAATCTGTGTTTTATTGAACATCACAGCATATTGGGAAATGGTAAAACTGAAAATGACAGGAATACATGCAATCAGCGCATGATATGGCAGAAACACATATTAAACTTTACATATGTTACATTCGTGTTTATAGGCTAGAGACTGAACAATACAGTACTGACTAGAGGCTAGCATAAGCAGAGCTAGATGTAAAAAACACAAATACCTACCAGCAATGCAATCGCATGGGGGGACAGTAATGGAGTCTGTTCTTCCAAAGACAGGATGACAGGAAATGGAGGCAGAGTTCCCAGAATACATTGCAAAGGGGTGGGGAATCGATATGAGGGAATGAGACTTTAATAATAACTCTACCCACTAGATGGAGGCAAACTACAGATGATAAATACCCACTGTGAATACTTCTATATTCTTAGCAAATATAAAACATTATGCAAATAAACGTCCAGAAACAAAGATTGGATGTCGGAGACAGAACACTCCCAGTCTGGCATCAATGGATGTCACTATAATTTTCTTCTGAAGGTAAAAGTAGGACCAATTCGGAAACTGGTCGGAGAAATGTTTTGGGTTCATTCCCTTTTGTCATCCTTAGTTCAACTTTGCGGACGTTTCCATCCTTGCTTGGAAATGTTGCGGTAACTAGACCAAGTGGCCAATGGTTCCGGTGAATTTGGCAGTCTTTCACAAGAACAAGGTCCCCAATGTTCAGATTAGGTCTCGTAGATTGCCACTTTGTCCGTGGCTGCAGAGTAGACAGGTAATGTTTGCGCCACCTGTCCCAGAAAGTATTTGCGAGACATTGTACCTGTCTCCATTGGCGGTTGTAGAGGTCCTTAGCAGTGAATGCTCCTGGAGGGGCACTGGATGGTCCTGTTTTCTGGGTAAGGAGAGTAGCTGGGGTCAACAACAAGGGCTCCTCAGGGTTGTTAGAGACTGGAACCAAATGTATTGCATTGATTATAGCTGTGGCTTCCACTATGAAGGTGATTAGGCTTTCGTGGGTAAGCCTCACTGCTCCCACTCGAAGAAGAGTGGAGTCAAGAATCCTACGTACTAAACCGATCATTTGTTCCCACGATCCTCCCATATGCAAATTGTGAGGAGGGTTGAATGACTATGTGCAGTTTTGGTCACCGAGGAACCTCTCAAAAGCCTTATAGTCCAGATTTGAAGGTATATTTAATTCAATTACTGCACCCGATGAAGTTGGTACCTCTGTCTGACCGTATATGTTTGATGGTTGACAAAACACCTCTACGTGTGAAAGGTTTTTCTTCTTGGCTGACCTGAAAGGTGAAAATGTCTGATTGCAGATTCCAGAGAAGCCCGAGGCTACGTTGCATTGGTGCGGGGTCTGACCCTAAGTCCAGGTCTCTGAGACTGTTACATAAGTCCTGGGAAGAGAATGCTTGCATGAGTTCTTGGCTGTTTGAGGCTATTTTGTGAAGCCTGAGGTTCGAACAGGCAAGCATCTCCTGGGCTCTCTTGAGAAGACTGATAGTGGTCTTATTTGAAGGCATGGCTTTCAGACAGTCATCCACATCTCTTTCTATGAATTGTCTGACATCTGCACCATACTCTGTTTCTCCTTCTTGAGCTGACCTTTTGAGTCCGTAAATGGCGAATGCCGGTGAAGGACTATTGCCAAAGATGTGCACTCTCATGCGATACTCTGTGACTTCCTTAGTAGGATCATTGTCTTTGTACCAGAAGAATCTTAGGAAGTTCCTGTCTTTCTCTCTCACACGGAAACAATGGAACATTTGCTGGATGTCTGCGATGAAGGCAACGGAACCCTTACGGAAGCGCATGAGCACACCCAGGAGTTTGTTGTTGAGATCTGGGCCTGACAACAGGACATCATTCAGGGAGACATCATTAAACTTGGCGCTGGAATCGAACACCACTCTAATTTGGCCTGATTTCTTAGGGTGGTATACCCCAAACATCGGAAGGAACCAGCATTCTTCAGAGTCTTGGAGAGTAGGAGCTAACTCTGCATGACAGTTCTCGAAAATCTTTGACATGAAGGAGCAAAAGTGATCTTTCATCTCTGGTTTCTTTTGTAGATCATGTTTGAGAGAGGAGAAACTTTTTAATGCAGCTTGACTTCTGTTGTTCAGCAGACGTGGTCTGTGGGCTCTGAAGGGAAGAGGTGCGACCCAGCTATTGGTTTCGTCTTTAACAAGACCATTGTCCATCACCTCTAGGAACAACTTGTCCTCTACTGACATTGCTACTTGGTTGTCTTGCTTAGTTCTCTGGAAGACGGCATACCCTAACCGATCCTCATAGCTTCCGGACACTATACTGCTGTCGTATGTAAAGTCTATCAAATGATTAGGTAGCTGGACACTTTGCGGCAGTTCTTTGACGTGAAACTCATTATTACATGGTTGTAACAGAGATGGACGACCTTTCTTGAATGTATTTGTCAGCATGCTTGTCACAGAAGAGGCAGCGTGCATGCATCCCAGGCATACGTTTCCTATTATGACCCAACCTAGGTCTAGCTTTTGGGCATAAGGAGCATTATGGAGTCCATTGATATGATGTCTCACTTTATGAACCTCTAGGATATCTCTCCCCAACAGCAGGATTATCTGGGCCTGGTGGTCGATTCCAGTATAAGGTGTGCTATGCGTTTTAAGTAAGTGTGATGTATTGCCACATCTGGCGTAGGAATTTCCGATCTGTTATCTGGGATCTGGTTACATTCAATAATCGTAGGTAGTGGTAGGCAGAATTGTCCATCTAAGGCAGGGGTGGGCAATTAATTTTTCTATGGGGCCGCATGAGATATTGGGATGGTTTTAGAGGGCCGTACTAATATAATTACCTCAGTTTTACCCAATACTGTATATATACTATCCCTTCATACACAAACAGTAAGTTATGGACTGTGTGACCCCTCGTGGCCCTGCACGCACACACGCAGACATGTCTGTTTTTTTCTCCGGCAGCACGGGTGTCACATGGATCGCACACTGATGTGATCTGTGTGACATCAGTGTGACAAGTACCAGAGAAAACACTGGTCTTTTTAATGAAAAGATTTTCTATATTTACCTCTCTCCAGCGCTGCTGTCTCCGGCTCTGCTGCCTCCCGCTCATTATCGCCGGTAATTATACTCACTGAATATTCACTGCAGTGAGCAACTGAAAGCAGGGACAGCGCTGGGGACCGCATCGCTGTGTGAATATACAGGTGTGTGTTGACAACCTGGAAGCCGGAGCACCTCGGGGACTCGTCACAGTTCCCAATGAACTCTGATAAACCCGTGAAGCTGTAGCGTGGGTGTCGCAAGGGGGTCATCAGAGTTCATTTGAAACTCCGATGACCTCCTGGAGGTCACTGTGCTTGCGGAATACTCACCTGTCCCTGCGCTGATGTCCTCAGCGGTGCTGTGCCCAGCGCTGTCACCGTGATGCTCTGGCTTCCAGGTCCTGAGTGCGGTGAATAATCGATAAATGAGCGGGGTCAGGAGCGGGAAGCACTCCTATATACTGCACCTGTAATAAACATCACTACACTCCTATATACTGCACCTGTAATATACATCACTACACTCCTATTTACTACACCTGTAATATACATCACTACACCCCTATATACTACACCTGTAATATACATCACTACTCCCCTATATACTACACCTGTAATATACATCACTACACTCCTATATACTACACCTGTAATATACATCACTAAACTCCTATATACTGCACCTGTAATATACATCACTACACTCCTATATACTACACCTGTAATCTACATCACTACACTCCTATATACTACACCTGTAATATACATCACTACACCCTTATATACTGCGTAATATACATCACTACACTCCTATATACTACACCTGTAATATACATTACTACACTCCTATATACTACACCTGTAATATACATCACTACACTCCTATATACTACACCTGTAATATACATCACTACACAACTATATACTATACCTGTAATATACATCACTACACACCTATATACTACACCTGTAATATACATTGCTACACTCCTATATACTGCACCTGTAATATACATCACTACACTCCTATATAATACACCTGTAATATACATCACTACACTCCTATATACTACACCTGTAATATACATCCCTACACCCCTATATACTGCGTAATATACATCACTACACTCCTATATACTACACCTGTAATATACATTGCTACACTCCTATATACTACACCTGTAATATACATCACTACACTCCTATATACTACACCTGTAATATACATCACTACACACCTATATACTACACCTGTAATATACATCACTACACTCCTATATACTACACCTGTAATATACATCACTACATCCCCATATACATCACTAGACCCCTATATACTACACCTGTAAAACTACATTCCCATATACTACATCACTACGCCCAAATATTACTTACCAGTTACCCCTCCCCCCATTGTCCCCTCTGGTTACTAGTCACCACTCACCTCTCCCTCCTCAGGCACCTCCGTACGGGCCCCCGTCGAAATGCTTCTTCTCTTGTACGGGCCCCCGCCGCTGCTGTTCTTGTAGAGCCCCGCCGCTGCTTCTCTCCGACATCAGGGCGCGCGTGTGTGTCACAGAGAAAGGTGCCGGGCAGGCAACAGAGGACAGAGTCCTGCGTTCCGCTGCCTACACTGTGCGGTGCTGCAGGATCTGTCCCCTATTCCCTGCCCGGCATGCAGCATGTGATGAGGCCAATCTGACCACGGGCCTCCCAGAGCTTGGAGCTCCGGACAACAGGTCAGATTGCCCTCATTACTGACCGGCCAGCAAGGACGCCCTGAGCCAGGCTGAGCGGTCACAGAGAGTAGGCGGGCCGGATGCGGCCCGCGGGCCACCCCTTGCCCAGGTCTGATCTAAGGACTCAATTTGGTAGTCAGTAGCTTTCCTGCCTGCTGTTGTCACGGTACCTGCACATGTTTTCAATGAGTAAGGAGTGCTTGGTCCTTTTATGTGAAATAGGTCCAAGAATGTTGATCTAGCCAGGGATCGATTACTTTTATCATCCAAGATAGCATACAGTTTTATAGCTTTGTCTCTATGGGCTCTCGGATACACTTTGACGAGGCATATCTTTGAACAGGACCTACTCTCTATTGTCCCTTTGCAGACTTCTGTACATTGTGAAGTGATTTCTGGTGTGGCTGTAGCAGTGTTCCTTTCCTCCCCGCCATGCTCACTATCAGCTAATGCATTTTCTGTACTCCATGGAGCTGGGCCAGGGTGTAGTGCTGTGTTATGATCTGTGGTGCCACACTCTGTGCATTTTACACTGACCTTGCAATCTTTGGCGAGATGAGTTGTGGATGAGCAGCACTTGTAGCAGATGCCGTTTTCTTTCAGGAAGCTTCTGCGATCTGGCATAGATATTCCTCTGAAGGCTCTGCATTTCAGGAGAGGATGAGGCTTCTGATGGAGTGGGCACTGCTTGTCAGGGTCTTGAATCTTTGCCTCTGATAGCGAGTAGCTATCAGACCTGCGATTAGAACCTGGAGAAGAAACACTAGTCTTGTGCAGTGCCACAGACGTTCTGCGTGGATTTGCAGCTGGTGGTGGCGTGTCATATGACATTGCGAAGTCAAAGCTGGGATCATTTCTGGTTCTCGCTTGTTGCTGCACAAATTCTACAAAGACAGAGAAGGGAGGGAATGGAACACTGTGTTTATATTTGTACGTGGAACCATGTGTGAGCCACTTCTCCTGCAGATTGTACGTCAATTTTTGGACTATGGGGTTCACACCTCTGGCCGTGTCGAGAAATGCAAGTCCCTGTAGGTCACCTTCGCATTTAGCAACTTGGACTTCCATTAGCAGGTCACTTAATTCTCTAAGCTTCTGGAGACCTTTCTTAGATATTCTGGGGAAGTCATCAATTCTTTAGAACAAGGCTCTTTCTATTACCTCCACTGAGCCGTAACACTCATCCAGCCTCTCCCAGATCTCTTTGAGGCCAGTCTTCGGGCGGTTTATATTAATGTCTCTGATTCTTACTGCGTGTTTGACTGACTTTTCTCCTAGGTATTTGACTAAGAGGTCTATCTCTTCCCTATATTGCAACCCCAAGTCTCTAGTGGCATTTTGGAAGGAAGCTTTCCAAGCTCTGTATCCTTCAGCTTGGTCAGTGAATTTCATGAGTCCCTTGGCAACCAGTTCACGTCGTGTGAAGAACTTAGCAAATTCTGTTGTGAACCGGTTGTCAGCAGAGAATACTGGAGATGGGTTGCCTTGGTGGTGATGTGTGTTCATATCTGTTAGCATCTTGTGAGTGGCGCCAGCCAGTGTCGTACTGCTTCGGTCTGACATATGATGTGGCAGCATGGTGATTCACGCTGATTACCTGGTGAGGGGCAAAGTAGTCGTTAGAGTTGTTTTGTTAAAAGAAAAAGGTTTTGGTACCGTGTTAGCCAGTTGAAAAATGATTGATTGCTCTCAGTGAGAGAAACAAAATTAAAATGTTGTAGTTGTGATACCTTTTAATGGCTAGCTAAAATAAAAATAAAATATGATGTTAAATCTTGCTTTATAGCATCATATTTTATTTTTATTTTAGTTAGCCATTAAAAGGTATCACAACTACAAAATTTTAATTTTGTTTCTCTCACTGAGAGCAATCAATCAGAGTTGTTTTGTGTGACATTTTTGAGTTTGTATCTGTCCTGGAGCTGAGCCTCATGATGACTCCCGCTTTCTTCATTGGAGATGTCATGTTCTTGTTTTGGTGCCGGTCTAGGGTCATAGTTTGGAGCAGGGAGATCATTAACGTACTGTGATGTGCGTTGTGGTGGATCTTGCAGTGGAAACTCCAGACTCGGCATACTGCTGTGCCTATGCAGCTCAGGGTTTTGTGCAGCTTCTAGCGACTCTGCCTCAGTGAAGGCTGCAGCAGCTTCCTTTTTTGCTGCTAGACTTTCTAAGGCGGCGTCCAGACGTGCTCTCTTTAATTTAAGTTGCATTTCTTGGTCAGCAAAGCTTGCGCGTATTTTGGCGGCTTCAGCGTTTGCGCGGGCAATGGCGACCGCGTCGCTTATGGATGTCGTCTTTAAGGAGACAGAAGTAACGGATTTTGACCTGTGTGATCTGTGAGACATGGTGTCTTAAGGTAATGCTTGGCTGTGCAGAGATTGCTGTAGCTGTACAAGTCTCTGTGTGGCCGGTGACTTGAGTCCCACCAGCTGGATGGCTGCTGTTCTACTGTCCTGTCCTCACTAAACGGGCCGGGGCTCATATAGCTATACAGGCAGGTAAACCGGTATGCAGGATTGTCCAATAAGGAGACTGTGCTGGAATCTGTGTTTTATTGAACATCACAGCATATTGGGAAATGGTAAAACTGAAAATGACAGAAATACATGCAATCAGCACATGATACGGCAGAAACACATATTAAACATTACATATGTTACATTAATGTTTATAGGCTAGAGACTGAACAATACAGTACTGACCAGAGGCTAGCATAAGCAGAGCTAGATGTAAAAAACACAAATACCTACCAGCAATGCAATCGCATGGGTGGACAGTAATGGAGTATGAAGCGACCGGTGGTAGGGCCGCGGGTGTGTGTGTATGTTCTATTCCAACAAAATCCCCATACTCAGATTTTACCGGTAATAACATTTCTTTACTATGAAACATATTTATAACACAGTCAACTGAACTATCTGCGCACATGTGTATGGTGGAGTCCCCGGATCTTCACTCCTTCCGGGTACGCAGCAAGGAAAAAAAGACAAGAGAAAAAAAACAAAGAAATGGCGGCAACTTTCCCTAACTTTCCCTACAATCACGTACCAGTCTATCCCAGAAGAAGATGCCGCTCCCACGTCGCAGGCCTGGAGTCTCACGATGATGGGTCCTGGTGCAGCGCTGAAGGGATGCAGCTCCTCGGTCTTCTCCTTTGATCTTCTCCCGCGGGTAACAGATTCTAGTCAGTCTCTTAGTCCTGGGGCACACCGAGCAGAAGAAGGGAGGTCACGGTTGCACGGATGGCTCCCTTGTGTCGGTAACGGCCCCTGCACTTGCACTCAGGATGCGATGCTCTGCAGTCAAGTTGTCACAGCCCCTGGATATGCACTCCGGGCGCGATGCTCTGCAGTCCGGTTAGATCCTCGGTGAAAACAAAGTCCTGCAGACCGGGAATGGCAGAACCCACTTCCACAGGGTGATTCTTCCAAGAATCCGATTGCAAAAGAACCCTCTGTTCAGGGAGACCACACGTAGCTCTCTCCTGGCTGAGCTCTGGGTCTGTACTGTTTTGCCGCTCTTTTTCTTCCTGGTTAGAACACACGGGCTCTAGGGGATTTCCCACCTCTGTGTCTGTGATTGCACAGTCTGACACTGCCCCCTTGTGGGCAAGTGCTGAAGTAATGTTCAAATCCCTTTCTACATTGATGATGCAGTCTGAATTGTTGATCCCATTACATACCCCCCCACTTAAAGGTTGGCAGTCCCTGTCAACTACCGTCGGTTCCCAGGCAGTGATGACTGCAGATGTCACAGGGGTTGGTTGAGAAGTGGGCCATACATACTGGTCCCTGTAAGACCGCCCGGGCGGGATCCCAGCAGTGGTGTGGTCAGTGCGTCTCAAGGGTTGGTTGTTCCCCTCCCCGTCACTGTCTTTACGCCCCACTTCGGTCAGCACTCCGGGGGAAGAACTGGGTTGTGTAGGTGGGTCACCGGTCTCGGAGTCGACGTGATCACTATGCTGGGAAACGTCCGTGACGTCAGTCGTGTCGGCAGCGTCACCCCCTCCGGGTACTGTGGTAGGGGAGTCAGGCTGGGATCGGCAGGGACGCAACATATTTCGGTGCACAGTGCGGATGCTGCGACTGTCTTCACCCCGCACTCGGTATACATGCCCGTTGGTGTAGGGGCGTTCGATTACCCGGTAGACCTCAGTCTCCCACTTGGCTCGAAGTTTCCCTTGTGGCTTCTTGATACGGAGCAGGAATAGCTGTCCCAACTTCAAGGGTTGCTCTTGCACGGGGAGTGGGTCAGCATGTATCTGGCCCCGGATTTGTTGGCTCACCAGCCGGTGTACAGTCTCCATCTTCTGTCGGTGAGCATTTAGCCAGGAGGGGTAGTTATGGCAGACATCATCTCCGGGGCGGAATAGGTTCAGGTCATGGACCCCTTTTCCGGGGCGGCCAAAGAGAAGGATGTGTGGGGTGTAACCAGTCACGGAGTGGACCTGGTTGTTGTAGGCCCATACTAGATCGGGAAGGAATTGGGGCCATTGGTCTTTCTTATCATCGGCCAAGGTGCGGATCAGCTGGAGTAGAGTCCGGTTGAAGCGTTCACATGCACCGTTGCCTTGTGGGTGGTAAGGAGTGATCCTTGACTTCTGGATCCCATACATCCGATGCAGCTCTTTGATGACTCGGCCTTCGAAGCAAGCCCCCTGGTCGGAGTGTAACCTCTCCAGACACCCATAGACGTGGATGAACTGTCGACAGATGGCCCGTGCAGCCGATTCAGCTGTCTGGTCTTTGGTAGCAACAGCGACAGCGAATTTTGTGAAGTGATCCACCATGACTAGGCAGTACTGATAGCCACTGCTCGCCGTCCCAATCAGCAGATAGTCCACCATCAACAGCTCAAGGGGCCTGGATGTTTTAATTGTCTGGACAGGTGCACGCTGCTCAGGGGACTTGTGTAGTTCACAGGTGCGACAGGTTTGGCAGACGTCTTCAACCAGCTTGCGGAGCCCCGAACAATAGATGGACTGTTGAATCCACCGAAAGGTCTTGTCTATCCCGAAGTGTCCATTCCTTTTGTGGGCTTTGGCTACCATCTCACGGGCCAATTGATCAGGCACCACAACTTGTGTGCATTCCTCCAGCATATGCGACAAGAGAACCTTCCGGTATAGCACTCCTTCTCTCAGAATCAGCCGGTCCCACTGACTGAGCAGGGTCAAGGTCCCGGTCGACAGTCGTGCCCGTATATCGGCGGGAGGCTTCTGCTGCCGCTTCACCCATTGTTTGAGTAGAGCCCATTCAGGGTTCTGGTCCTGAAGCCTGCACCACTCCTGGGGTGGCAAGGCGACCCCCACTGGAGTTCCAGCTTCGCCCACAACGAACTGGCGGTAATCCATCATCTGTTGGGCGAGCTTTGCAAAGTCAGGCGTCTCGTCCCCTTCTAATTCTTCATCCCGGTCTCGGTTGAGTAAGGGGTATGACACTCTAGACAGGCTGTCCGCATTTTGATTCTCAGCTCCAGCCCTATATTTGATCTTGTAATTGAACTTGGAGAGCCGAGCCATCCAACGCTGCTCCATGACTCTGAGCTTTGCATTTTCTAAGTGGGCCAATGGGTTGTTATCGGTCAGGACTAGTACTTCGGTCCCCGTGAGGTACCCTGCAAATTTCTCCGCCATAGCCCACGTTAGGGCCAACAGCTCCAGCCGGAACGAGCTATAATTGGTGGGGTTCTTCTCGCCCTCATGTAGGGACCGACTGGCATAGGCTATGACCCGTTCCTTGCCTTCTTGTACCTGTGAAAGTACTGCCCCTAGACCCTGTAGACTGGCATCGGTGTGTAGTTGGAAGGGCAGGTTGTAGTCCGCATATGCCAGGATGGGGGGAGACGTTAAGGCACCCTTTAGGGCTTGGAAGGACTCTTCCTGGCTGGGTCCCCAGCTGATGGGTCATCCTCTGGGGCTGTTGGTGGTCCCTCGAAGCAGGTCATGCAAGGGTGCAGCAAGCCGGGCGAAGTTTTTGACGAACCGGCGGTAGTAGCCGGCCAACCCCAGGAAAGCCCTGACCTCCTTGACGTTTGTTGGCTGCGGCCAATCCCGTACGGCGGCTATCTTCTCTGAAGACGGCTGAACACCTTCGGCTGAGATCCGGTGGCCCAGGTAATTGATCTCGGGCTGCAGAAGACGGCACTTGCTGAGTTTCAACTTCAGGCCATGTTCTCTCAACCTACTGAACACACAGCCCAGCTGCTGCAGGTGTTCTTCAAATGTGGCCGAATAGACTACAATGTCGTCCAGGTAGATGAGGGTGAAGTCGAAGTTGAAGTCTCCCAAGCAGCGCTCCATCAGCCGCTGGAAAGTCCCCGGCGCGTTGTTCAGACCAAAGGGCATCCGGTCGAACTCGTACAGGCCCATGGGTAGGATGAAAGCAGTCTTCTCTTTATCTTTCTCGTGCATGGGTACCTGCCAATATCCGCTGGCCAGATCCAATGAAGAGAAGTATTTGGCTTTCTTCAGGGCTGTCAGGGATTCTTCGATCCTTGGCAAAGGGTATGAGTCCCGGGTGGTGCAAGCATTCAAACGGCGGTAGTCCACACAGAACCTCAGGGACCCGTCCTTCTTCTTGACTATCACCACCGGTGCAGCCCAGGGGCTCTGGCTTTCTCGTACCACTCCAGCGTGTAGCATGGAATTCAGGAGATTTTTCACTTCTTGGTATTTCTGGGGAGGTATTTGGCGGTACCTTTCACGGATAGGAGCAGTGTCACCGGTGGGGATTTCGTGCTTGATACTGGTGGTGCACCCAAAGTCGGTGTCATGCCAGGCAAAGGACGCCTGATGCTCTTGGAGTAGCTCTTCCACCTGGGACACCTCCCGTTTGGAGTATTGGGATACGTCCAACTGACACTTCTCTCGTAGTTCTCGCCCCGCGTTGGTGTCACCCGCGACAGCGGCCATGGCAGAGACCGTCACTGTCCATTCTCCCTCTGTAGACGGTACAAACTGGAGGGGGCTCATAGGGTTCACCTCCTCGGTTAGAGCGTAGACTCGGGCGAGCTGTGTCCCGGCTTCTAGGTCAACGCTCACGTTAGCCGTGTTGCCCAGCCTGACAGGAATTCATCCCTTTCTCAGTACTGCTAGAGTTCGAGCGACTAGTGGATTCAGCTTCCCTTCCTTCGGGGTGCGCGGCTCAATCAGCACCTCCACGCCTTCAAGCTGTCTCGTGGTGCTAAGGGGTAGTGAGATAACTGTCTCTTTCCCAGCCGGTAAGGTGATCCTAGTATGGCGGGGTACGGTGATCGTGGCCAGCGGCAGTTGGTCTTCGGTCATTCGCTGGAGGTTGCAGGTCAGAACCACTAGCTGAAAGGCACGGCGGGTGGCCCTATGTGCGGTCACTTCTTGCCAGTACTTGAGCCCCCTCTTGGTAAACAACACCAGATTCAGGTCTTTCAAGATGTTCATCCCAATAATCATGGGCGTTTCTGATCCAAAGCCTTCCCTGACCACGATTATCCCTCTCTTCCCGAGATCTTGGCCACAGATTTCAGTGTTCATCCAGGCAACTCCCGTCACCGGAATGGGTAGATTATTGGCTGCTTTGATCTTGATGGCGGCATCAGGGTCATAGGCAACCCGCGGCTTTAGACATTCTTCGTAGAACTGCTCGGAGATGGTGGATACCTGAGACCCAGTATCCATTAACCCTTGTACGGCGATCCCTTCCAGTAATACTTCCAGGGTGGGGCTATTTGATGCAAGTTTGCTCCGTGGCTGGCTCTGTTTTCCTACACCCCTCTCTTTGGCCTCCCCTGCCGAGTGAGCCTCTTTGGCAGGGGCGTCTAGTTTAAAGGCGGCCGCTGTTGTGGGACATGACTTGCTGGTTCTGGTAGATCGGACCGTGGATGAACTTGAAAGTTCTGGGGGCAACGGTTTGCTCTATGGCGGGGGTCGCCGCATGTCCAGCATCTTCCCATCGGCCGGCTGGGTTGTTGTCTCGCTTGCCGGCCCACCTGTTGGTCTAGGGTGAGCTGTAACACCTGTTTCTGCAACTCTGCCACCATCTGCTTCAGTTCTTCCGTGTCGCTGTTCGGGGTCCTGATACCATATATGGACCTGCAAGCCGCGGTATATGTCTGTGTCTCCACGATAGGTCCCCTTGAATGTTCTATAGCTTCTTGTTTGACCTCAGCGAACGTAAAGGCCGCATTTATCCGGAGTAGATCTTGCAATGAGCGGTTAAGGTACGGGTCTCTCAATCCGGTCACGAACTGATCTCTCAACACCAGGTCACGGGCACCCGTACTAGCTATCTGTTCTTCTTTTCTACAGGCTTGTTCTAGCAGCACTTGAAGGGCATTGGCATATTGAGGAATGTCCTCCGACTCGAGCTGAGTACGCCAGAAGAACATATAGCGCAATGTTCCCGCATATGTGGTCGGCCCATAGGTGTTCTCCAGCACCCGCACCAAGTCATCCAACGTACGCTGGCCCCTAACCGTCTCCAGCCTGACTGTCGTCCACGCTTCCCCCTCTAATGTTAGCATGGCCATTTCTGCTAAGGTCTTAGGATCAGTGTTATACATTTCCCCCACTATCTTAAGTTGTTCAGTCCATTCAGTTACAGGATAGTTCCGTCCGTTAAACTTTCTCACCTGATTGACAATAGATGTCGGGGGAGCTGTCCGGTTATAAGTTACTACCGGGGGATGATTTTGTTGGTCACACATCCTGCCGACTACGCCACATGAAGCGACCGGTGGTAGGGCCACGGGTGTGTGTGTATGTTCTATTCCAACAAAATCCCCATACTCAGATTTTACCGGTAGTAACATTTCTTTACTATGAAACATATTTATAACACAGTCAACCGAACTATCTGCGCACATGTGTATGGTGGAGTCCCCGGATCTTCACTCCTTCCGGGTATGCAGCAAGGAAAAAAAGACAAGAGAAAAAAAACAAAGAAATGGCGGCAACTTTCCCTAACTTTCCCTACAATCACGTACCAGTCTATCCCAGAAGAAGATGCCGCTCCCACGTCGCAGGCCTGGAGTCTCACGATGATGGGTCGCGGTGCAGCGCTGAAGGGATGCAGCTCCTCGGTCTTCTCCTTTGATCTTCTCCCGCGGGTAACGGATTCTAGTCAGTCTCTTAGTCCCGGGGCACACCGAGCAGAAGAAGGGAGGTCACGGTTGCACGGATGGCTCCCTTGTGTCGGTAACGGCCCCTGCACTTGCACTCAGGATGCGATGCTCTGCAGTCAAGTTGTCACAGCCCCTGGATATGCACTCCGGGCGCGATGCTCTGCAGTCCGGTTAGATCCTCGGTGAAAACAAAGTCCTGCAGACCGGGAATGGCAGAACCCACTTCCACAGGGTGATTCTTCCAAGAATCCGATTGCAAAAGAACCCTCTGTTCAGGGAGACCACACGTAGCTCTCTCCTGGCTGAGCTCTGGGTCTGTACTGTTTTGCCGCTCTTTTTCTTCCTGGTTAGAACACACGGGCTCTAGGGGATTTCCCACCTCTGTGTCTGTGATTGCACAGTCTGACACTGCCCCCTTGTGGGCAAGTGCTGAAGCAATGTTCAAATCCATTTCTACATTGATGATGCAGTCTAAATTGTTGATCCCATTACAGAGTATGTTCTTCCAAAGACAGGATGACAGGAAATGGAGGCGGAGTTCCCAGAATACATTGCAAAGGGGTGGGGAATCGATATGAGGGAATGAGACTGTAATAATAACTCTAGCCACTAGATGGAGGCAAACTACAGATCATAAATACCCACTGTGAATACAGTGGAACCTTGCTTAACGAGAACAATCCGTTCTGGGACTGTGCTTGTTAATCAAGTTACTCGTTCAGCAGAGCAAGATTTCCCATAGGAAATCATTGCAATACTGACAATTCCTTCCACAACTAGTTAAATGTCCCATCTTGGTCCCCTATTCTGTCATTCCACACACGTACAAACACACACACACACACACATACAAACACACAAAAACACGCACAAACACACAAGCACGCACGCAAACGCACATATTATATGCTCACCTTACCTTCCGTTCCATCGCCGGTCTCCTGGGACTTGATGTTCTGCGTTGCGGGCCGTGTAAAGGGTTACCATAACGACGAGTGAGGAACTTCCTGCCAGAGCGCTGACGTCAAAGGCAGAGCCGCTTGCCTCTGATTGGCCAGCGCGCTGCCTTTGAGTAGCGGTGACAGGAACCAGGAAGTTCCTGCTTTGTCGCTGTGGATGCAGATGCCTGGAGTGGAGCAGAGCGGAGCAGTGCACTACAGGACCCAGGAGGCCGGCGATGAAATGGAAGGTACACATATTATATGCTCACCTTACCTTCCGTTCCACCGCCGGCCTCATGGTACTTGTAGTTTGCCACGAGCACGTCGCGATGTACCCAGGAACTACAAGAACCATGAGGCCGGCGGTGGAACGGAAGGTAAGGTGAGCATAATACTGTATGTGTGTGCGTGCGTGTGTGTTTGTGTGTGCATGCGAGTGGACTTCAAGTGCGGGTCAGAGCGCGGTGGATGGACGAAACCGGAAGTGTGTGAGGTGAGGATTTTGCTCGCACAGCAAAGCTTTCTCGTAAAGCGGGTTACAAATTTACAGAAAGCTTTGCTTGTTAAGCAAAATTCTCGTTGAGGGGGTTACTCATTAAGCGAGGTACCACTGTACATTCACAACACTCCGGTGTTCATCATCCTCCTGCTGCTGCTGGCTCCGGTGAGCGTTCCGTCCTCCCCGGAATCTACAGCTTTGGCCACCACAGCACGGCCGCCTCCGACCCCGGAAGTGCAGGCGCCGGCACTTCGGGGGTCAATCAGTTCACTGTGCACGGCGCCCGAAGTCTATTTGTATACGCGTCTTAAAGGCAAAGATACAGATAGATGGAGGTGCGCCTCTGCCCCCCCCCCCTCAGAAAACACAGCGGATTTAATAGACTGTCTAACGGAGGAGGGGAGGATGTAAAAAAAATAAATAAATAAATAAAAAACATTTTGCAGCAGCCAGAAAGTGCTGCCCCCCTGCAACCCGCCGCCGCAGGCACCGGACCATGGGTGCCTAATGGTAAATACGGCCCTGCCTATGAGGAGCGATTGATGTATGAAATCATGCCTGTACCTAGTTCCATCTGTAAACCTATAGAAAAAAAGTGAGTATAGGAGCCAAAGCAAGAATTTTTGTAAAAGAAAGTTTTTTTATTTCAGCAAGTTAAAAGGCTTAAAAAAAATCACAAAGAGATCACTCCCAATAGACCCCATATGTTGTCAAGAAGCATAAAAAAATACACTAGTATCATCAGAGAGTTGTATATATTATACAGTCACTGTATGCACACTGGTAATGAAGCCACTGCTCAAGAGGAATGAAAAAAACATACCTGTCTGCACGAACACATGCTAGAAAAAGAAACAATGTGCCGAAAAACGACCGCAAAAAAAACCGCACAACACCAATTGGCCAGAGATTACCAGAAACATCTGGAAAAAAGGAATGGAAAGACGTTATCAGATATTCGCATGAACCAAGAAGAAAAAGATAATGTCAAGATAAAGAAATACACCGTGTTCCAAATTATTATGCAAATTGGATTCAAGTGTCATAGCGATTAATTTTAATTTTTTTTTCAATGAAACTCATTGATGGTATTGTGTCTCAGGGTTCTTTGGATCACTGAACTCAATCTCAGATACCTGTGATAATTAGTTTGCCAGGTGAGCCCAATATAAGGAAAACTGGATGCTCCACAATATTAAGCAGGCCACAATTTTCAAGTAACATGGGAAAGAAAAAGCATCTCTCTGCTGCCGAAAAGCATCAAATAATGCAATGCCTTGAACAGGGGATGAAAACATTAAATATTTCACGAAAACGTAAGCGTGATCATCGTACTGTGAGGAGATTTGTGGCTGATTCAGAGCACATACGTGTTCGTGCTGATAGAGGCAGAATGAGGAAGGTTTCTGCCAGGCAAGTTCATCGGACTAAGAGAGCGGCTGCTAAAAAGCCGTTACAAACTAGCAAACAGATATTTGAAGCTGCTGGTGCCTCTGGAGTCCCTCGAACCTGAAGGTGTAGGATCCTTCAAAGGCTAAATGTGGTGCATAAACCTACTATTCGACCACCCCTAACCAGTTCTCACAAGCAGAAATAGTTGCAGTGGGCCCAGACATACCTGAAGACTAATTTTCAAACAGTCTTGTTTACTGCTGAGTGTCGAGCAACCCTGGATGGTCCAGATGGATGGAGTGGTGGATGGTTGGTGGATGGCCACCGTGTCCCAGCAAGGCTCTGACGTCAGCATGTTTTGGGCCGGAATCATGGGGAGACTTCTGGTTTGCCCCTTTAGGGTTCCTGAAGGTGTGAAAATGACCTCTGCAAAGTATATAGAGTTTCTGACTGACAACTTTCTTCCATGGTACAAAAAGCAGAAATGTGCTTTCAGGAGCAAAATCATCTTCATGCATGACAATGCACCATCTCATGCTGCAAAGAATACCTCTGTGTCATTGGCTGCTATGGGCATAAAAGGAGATAAACTCATGGTGTGGCCACCACCTTCACCTGACCTCAACCCTATAGAGAACCTTTGGAGTATCATGAAGCAAAAGATCTATGAGGGTGGGATGCAGTTCACATCAAAACAGCAGCTCTGGGAGGCTATTGTGACATCATGGAAAGAAATTCAAGCAGAAACTCTCCAAAAACTCACAAATTCAATGGATGCAAGAATTGTGAAGGTGATCTCAAAGAAGGGCTCCTATGTTAACATGTAACTTGGCCTGTTAGGATGTTTGGATTTAAATAGCATTTTATTTCAGTGAATGTGACCTCCTAATGCTGCAAATTCCACAAATGAGCATTTTCAGTTCTTTAAAACATATACAATGTTTAGAAACTCTACTGTGCCTAATAATTTGGAACAGTGCATTTTGAAGTTTGTTTGTTTAAAAAAAATTGAAGATTATATTGTTATCATTGGGAGGTTTCTTCAATAAAATTAGATGTATACTCTAACGGGTGATCACTTTTATTAGACTGACTGTCATTTGCGTAATAATTTGGAACATGGTGTAGAACTGCAATTGCTATCACTATCCACAAGATGGCGATGTGTTTCAAAGGTTTGTAAAAGACCAAATTGTCCCGCCAGTGAGGAAGGAGACAAACTCTAGCGCCACCTATTGGAAGTAGTAGTAAAAGACCACTAATCCAAAGAAAATCCAGAAAAATCATATATATGTTGCATACACATGCTAGAATGGCACATTTTTTTCTACATAAATTGTCAAAGACTAAGGGAATAGAAAACACTCGTAAAAGATGAACAAAGAGTGAGAGTGGTCTTTTCACAGAGAGACACATAAAAATATGTCAAGGTAATTAATATGCAGAGGAATAGCTGCACGACATCAGAAGGAATACCAAGAGGGCGCAAAGAAACAAGGAGCCCTTAAAGGGAACCTGTCAGGTAATTTATGTGTTCTAACCTAGTAGCAGCGTGATGTGTGGCCTAGTAACCCCTTCCTACCCATCCCTGTGTTGTAATATTGTGTAATGTGCATTTATAAAAATATGTTTTATTACTTATGTGTACCCTATGTAAATGAGCAGGGGCTCTAGCCCCATGGGCGTCGCATCGCGCTGTGGGCGTTTGCATGTTTTCCATGGTATCACGCCCCTGTGGGCGTGATACCATGGATTTACATGAGCAACGTCCTGTTGCTCCTTGAGATCCTGCGCGTGCGCACTTACCATTCCCGCAGCCTTGTTTTCTGGGTGCTTGCTTCTCGTCTTCAGACACGCACTCCGCATGCTCAGAAGACTCCTGTCATGCGCAGTGCGTGTCTGAAGACGAGAAGCAAGCACCTGGATGACGAGGCTGCGGGAATGGTAAGTGCGCACGCACGGGATCTCATGGAGCAACGGGACGTTGTCATACATACATACAGGACAGTCAAGGAGGGACAGACTATTACACCATGAGCACAGGCAGGGGAGGGACACGCTGTTACAGTAAATACCAGTTGCACTGCTTTCCCATCGTGTGGTCTCCGTTCTTTCCATGTCGCACTCCATCATCTACCCCCTGGGGCTCAGCCCTACTTGCAGAGGGCCCAAGATCCAGGCTGCCATTACCACCAACCCCAGTGACCATAGACTGTGCAGCGGCGGCTCCAACTACCTAGCCGCAACCCGAAAGTGGCGTCACGACATAAACTCTATAATTTCACCTGTATATAACCCCTTTTAAAGCGACCCCCAGGGTCACAGAACCAGGCAACAGCCATTACACACCCGCAACATAGCATCCTCGTACATATACGGCCCGGGACCGAGTAGCCCATAGCCCTGGGTGGCACATTAGGATTAGTAAAACAGAGGAGATCAGACACAGGGCCACTTACTTAACAACCAATAGTTCCATTAAAATGGGCAATATAACTGAATGTTTAACAATAGTAAAGGCTTTGGTGGTGAAGTAGCACCTGGAGACCTACCTACTGTCAGGGAGCCAAGGGGGACGCCAACACTGGAGTGTGGGAAGGTCCAGGTACAGTGGGGTCACCAGCAGGTGGCGCAGAGTGTAAGCTATGAGGAGTGCTTACCAGCAGGAAGTGCAATGAAGAAGGTATATACAGTGGGGTCACCAGCAGGTGGCGCAGAGAGGAAGCTATGAGGAGTGCTTACCAGCAGGTGGTGCAGAGAGGAAGCTATGAGGAGTGCTTACCAGCAGGTGGTGCAGAGAGGAAGCTATAAGGAGGGCTTACCAGCAGGTGGTGCAGAGAGGAAGCTATGAGGAGTGCTTACCAGCAGGTGGCGCAGAGAGGAAGCTATGAGGAGTGCTTACCAGCAGGTGGTGCAGAGAGGAAGCTATGAGGAGTGCTTACCAGCAGGTGGTGCAGAGAGGAAGCTATGAGGAGAGCTTACAAACAGGTGGTGCAGAGAGGAAGCTATGAGGAGTGCTTACCAGCAAGTGGTGCAGAGAGGAAGCTATAAGGAGGGCTTACCAGCAGGTGGTGCAGGGAGGAAGCTATGAGGAATGCTTACCAGCAGGTGGCGCAGAGAGGAAGCTATGAGGAGAGCTTACAAACAGGTGGCGCAGAGAGGAAGCTATAAGGAGTGCTTACCAGCAGGTGGCGCAGAGAGGAAGCTATGAGGAGTGCTTACCAGCAGGTGGCGCAGAGAGGAAGCTATGAGGAGTGCTTACCAACAGGTGGCGCAGAGAGGAAGCTATGAGGAGTGCTTACCAGCAGGTGGCGCAGAGAGGAAGCTATGAGGAGTGCTTACCAGCAGGTGGCGCAGAGAGGAAGCTATGAGGAGTGCTTACCAGCAGATGGTGCAGAGAGGAAGATATGAGGAGTGCTTACCAGCAGGTGGCTCCGAGAGGAAGCTATGAAAAGTGCTTACCAGCAGGTGGTGCAGAGAGGAAACTATGAGGAGTGCTTACCAGCAGATGGTGCAGAGAGGAAGATATGAGGAGTGCCCACCAGCAGGTGGCTCCGAGAGGAAGCTATGAAAAGTGCTTACCAGCAGGTGGTGCAGAGAGGAAACTATGAGGAGTGCTTACCAGCAGGTGGCGCAGAGAGGAAGCTATGAGGAGTGCTTACCAGCAGGTGGCGCAGAGAGGAAGCTATGAGGAGTGCTTACCAGCAGGTGGCTCCGAGAGGAAGCTATGAAAAGTGCTTACCAGCAGGTGGTGCAGAGAGGAAACTATGAGGAGTGCTTACCAGCAGGTGGCGCAGAGAGGAAGCTATGAGGAGTGCTTACCAAAAGGTGGCGCAGAGAGGAAGCTATGAGGAGTGCTTACCAGCAGGTGGCGCAGAGAGGAAGCTATGAGGAGTGCTTACCAACAGGTGGCGCAGAGAGGAAGCTATGAGGAGTGCTTACCAGCAGGTGGCGCAGAGAGGAAGCTATGAGGAGTGCTTACCAGCAGGTGGCGCAGAGAGGAAGCTATGAGGAGTGCTTACCAGCAGATGGTGCAGAGAGGAAGATATGAGGAGTGCTTACCAGCAGGTGGCTCCGAGAGGAAGCTATGAAAAGTGCTTACCAGCAGGTGGTGCAGAGAGGAAACTATGAGGAGTGCTTACCAGCAGATGGTGCAGAGAGGAAGATATGAGGAGTGCCCACCAGCAGGTGGCTCCGAGAGGAAGCTATGAAAAGTGCTTACCAGCAGGTGGTGCAGAGAGGAAACTATGAGGAGTGCTTACCAGCAGGTGGCGCAGAGAGGAAGCTATGAGGAGTGCTTACCAGCAGGTGGCGCAGAGAGGAAGCTATGAGGAGTGCTTACCAGCAGGTGGCTCCGAGAGGAAGCTATGAAAAGTGCTTACCAGCAGGTGGTGCAGAGAGGAAACTATGAGGAGTGCTTACCAGCAGGTGGCGCAGAGAGGAAGCTATGAGGAGTGCTTACCAAAAGGGTGCGCAGAGAGGAAGCTATGAGGAGTGCTTACCAGCAGGTGGCGCAGAGAGGAAGCTATGAGGAGTGCTTACCAACAGGTGGCGCAGAGAGGAAGCTATGAGGAGTGCTTACCAGCAGGTGGTGCAGAGAGGAAGCTATGAGGAGTGCTTACCAGCAGGTGGCGCAGAGAGGAAGCTATGAGGAGTGCTTACCAGCAGATGGTGCAGAGAGGAAGATATGAGGAGTGCTTACCAGCAGGTGGCTCCGAGAGGAAGCTATGAAAAGTGCTTACCAGCAGGTGGTGCAGAGAGGAAACTATGAGGAGTGCTTACCAGCAGGTGGCGCAGAGAGGAAGCTATGAGGAGTGCTTACCAGCAGGTGGCGCAGAGAGGAAGCTATGAGGAGTGCTTACCAGCAGGTGGCGCAGAGAGGAAACTATGAGGAGTGCTTACCAAGCAGGTGGCGCAGAGAGGAAGCTATGAGGAGTGCTTACCAGCAGGTGGCGCAGAGAAGAAGCTATGAGGAGTGCTTACCAGCAGGTGGCGCAGTGAGGAAGCTATGAGGAGTGCTTACCAGCAGGTGGCGCAGAGAGGAAGCTATGAGGAGTGCTTACCAGCAGGTGGTGCAGTTAGGAAGCTATATACAGTGTAGTCACCAGCAGGTAAGTAAGAAAACTATGAGAAGTGCGGTCACTAGCAGGTGGTGTAGTGAGGAAACTATAGTGTCATCACCAGCAAGAGGCGCAGTGAGGAAGCTATATACAGTGTAGTCACCAGCAGGAGGCATATCATATTGAGGAAGCTATATACAGTGTAGTCACCAGCAGGAAGCACATTAAGGAAGCTATATACAGTGTAGTCACCAGCAGGAGGCATATCATATTGAGGAAGCTATATACAGTGTAGTCACCAGCAGGAAGCACATTAAGGAAGCTATATACAGTGTAGTCACCAGCAGAAGGTGCAGAGATTAAGCTATACACAGTGTAGAAATATCAAAAGCTGACCTGCCCATCCAACAAATGTGAACAGGTGCAAACTGAAAAAACATAGTAACTATAAGGCTATGTGCCCACGCTGCGGATTTTGCCGCGGATTTGCCGCGGATTTACCGCGGATTTTCCGAAAATCTGCAGCAGCAGCACTTCCAAGCCATTTCAATGGCATTTTGGAAATGCTGTGTCCATGCTGCGGATTTTTCCGCGGCGGATTTGCCGCGGATTTTCATCTGGAAAAATCTGCAGCATGTCAATTATTGTTGCGGATTTTAGTGCGGATTTTGGGTATAGAATGGGGAAAAAAAAAAAAAATCCGCATCAAAATCCGCGGCAATTCCGCGGTAAATTCGCGGTAAATCCGCGGCAAATCCGCGGCAAAAATAAGGTGCGGATTTGCCGCGAAAGTCGCAGATTTTCATGCAGAAAAATCCGCAGCAACATTCTACCGTGGACACATAGCCTAAATGCATACAGTCGCACACTGAAAAAGCCAAAAATGTACAAGGCAAAATATGGCACTGCATTACTGCAAAAGAGAGATATTTAGTTTATGTATTGGCCAATGCATGTAAGCCCGGAAACCAACGGCAAGGTATATCCCTGTAATCCGGGAACTTAACTTAAATGCCACTATCTAGGTTAAAAACATCCGTATCTGTGCAAAATGCCACTATTTGGACTACAAACCTCCATGTATGGGCAGCTAGACTCCTGCTACAATGGTTATGAACACAGCCAGGTCTTAGGGCGGAGTGCTCAGTCAGAAAAAGACTCACTACAAATATCAAAAAACTGACTCGCACATCCAACAAATGTGAACAAGTGCTAACTGAAAAAACATAGTAACTATAAATGCATACAGTCGCACACTGAAAAAGCCAAAAATGTACAAGGGAAAATATGGCCCTGCATTACTGCAAAAGAGAGATATTTAGTTTATGTATTGGCCAATGCATGTAAGCCCGGAACCAACGGTAAGGTATATCTCTGTAATCCGGGAACCTAACTTAAATGCCACTATCTAGGTTAAAAACATCCGTATCTGGGCAAAATGCCACTATTTGGACTACAAACAGGGCTGTATTTTGCCTTCATGCTGCCCTAGGCACTTTAAGTGGTCGCGCCCCTTAGTGACAACGTAAAACTGAGTTTTCGCACACGACATCTGTTTAAGGCAGATCTACTCTGTAAAACACTTTAAAAAGTATCAATGAGAAATGAAGGGCACTAACCACCCCCAATGGGGATCACCACAGGCACATCTAAACATAGCATGAGTATAAAATATTCCCACCACACCGTCCCCACTTATATACTGTGACTGTGACACTGCCCCTAATAAACTACACACTATCATCCCTTATAAATTATATCCACCACACCTTCCTCGAAATATGATCTGCACATTGTCCTCACATCATGTTGCCCCCTCCTCACAGTGTCCCATGCATGCTGCCCCCTCCTCACAATGTCCCATGCATGCTGCCCCCTCCTCACAGTGTCCCATGCATGCTGCCCCCTCCTCACAATGTCCCATGCATGCTGCCCCCTCCTCACAATGTCCCATGCATGCTGCCCCCTCCTCACAATGTCCCATGCATGCTGCCCCCTCCTCACAATGTCCCATGCATGCTGCCCCCTCCTCACAGTGTCCCATGCATGCTGCCCCCTCCTCAGTGTCCCATGCATGCTGCCCCCTCCTCACAGTGTCCCATGCATGCTGCCCCCTCCTCACAGTGTCCCATGCATGCTGCCCCCTCCTCACAGTGTCCCATGCATGCTGCCCCCTCCTCACAGTGTCCCATGCATACTGCCCCCTCCTCACAGTGTCCCATGCATGCTGCCCCCTCCTCACAGTGTCTTATGCATGCTGCCCCCTCCTCACAGTGTCCCATGCATGCTGCCCCTCCTCACAGTATCCCATGCATGCTGCCCCCTCCTCACATTGTCCCATGCATGCTGCTCCCTCCTCACAGTGTCCCATGCATGCTGCCCCTCTCCATGAGCTCCTAATGCTGCCTTCCTCTTTTCCATAATGACACCTCCATTTTGCCCCACTCATGCTAAGGCTGTGGCGCCCTGGACAAGCCAGGTCATCACAGGTACTACAACAACACACCCCACACCCCGGCTAGGCACACCGAAGTCAAACACAAATCCTTGTTGCCTCCCTCCAGGGGCTGATGTCCACACCAGGGGGTGGGCCAGGCGGTTGGCCCCGCCCACCGAGGAGTTCACAGTCCTGGAGGCGGGAAAAGGAGGGAGATTAGTTTTGAGTTTGGAAGAGTGAACTGGTAGTGAGGAGACTGACCGTGTCCGGGTGCGTGGCCCGGGCACATACAGCAAGGTTGGCAGACGGTGGTGACCATCTGCAGGAGAGGCCGATTGGAGCGAACCGTAAGGACCAGGGATGGGCGGTGGCCCGACGGTACCGGATCGGGGAGCAAAGAGAAGCCAGCACCATTCGGCAGGGCTTACGGACCCCGACCAGGCTAGGAGTCGCCGTAAAACTGGTCAAATCCATTAGCGAAGGGAACCTCCAGGGTTTGCCAGCAGTCAAGACCCGATCGAAGGCAACAGCTCACACCGTGAAGGGAAACACAGTCACCGCCAAGGCTACAGTTCCCAGGGCCAGAGCCTGTGGGCAAAAGGGGCTCCTTCAGCATCCATCCAAGCTGGGGAGCGGGTTACCGGTGGGAAGCCATCAGTACCAAAAACCAACCAAAGGTGCAGGGAAAGACAGTCACCATCAACCTACCGGGAGCAGAAACCACCGTAGCAGTCAGTGGGCCCCGTCCATCCAACCGTGTGTTTTACCAAGGACTTTGCATTCGTCATTGGCTGAGTGAGTACCACCGTGCCGTGCGGCACCGTGCTGCCCCCCGCGACCCTGCACCTCACCAGGTCCCGTAACCCGCCTACCATCCATCCTTACCCCTCACCGGGCCCCGGGACTACCAACCCCCCTACCAACGGAGGGGAGAACCAACATCCAAGCTGCTCCCTGTCATCGCTTCCGGGATCCCCGTCCAGAGCAGCGGTGGTGTCACAACCTCACCACAACCGTGGGTGGTGTCACGGACAATATCCCTAAACCAAACCACCCCCTTTCACTCACGGGCGAGGAACACCGCTCGAGTCCCGGGGATCCGGCCCACCGCTCGAGCCACCGAGCAGCAGCAGCCGGACCCGAGCAGTGGGTGAGCGCAGCGTCCCCTCCTCCGCCCGCGACAAGACCACCACACTAGAGCTTATGCTGAGACACCCCACTACACACACACTACCCCACTCTTGATATTGACTCCCCTACATTGCTCCACTCCATACTGAGCCCACACATGCTGCCCCTTCTCCATAATGAGCTCCCAATGCTGTCACCCTCTAATTCTGAGTCCTTACACTCCCCCCACCCAATCGATTTTGTCATTGCACTATCCCTCAACCCTTGTCCCCTGTCTCTAGCATTAACCCCTATCTCCCACTCCCCCAGCAGCAGCCTCTCTTCCCCCGCCTCCAGCAGCAGCCTCTCCCCCAGCATCAGCCTCTCTCCCACCAGCCTCCCCCAGCCTCAGCCTCTCTTCCCCCAGCATCAGCCTCACTCCCCAGTCTCCACCAGCATCAGCCTCACTCCCCAGTCTCCGCCAGCATCAGCCTCACCCCCCATCCTCCTCCAGCACCAGCCTCTCTCCAACCAGCCTCCCCCAGCATCAGCCTCTCTCCCCCCAGCCTCTGCCAGCATCAGCCTCTCTCCCCCCAGCCTCTGCCAGCATCAGCATCTCTCCCCCCAGCCTCCGCCAGCATCAGCCTCTGCCTTCCCCCCAGCCCTCCACCAGCATCAGTTTCTGCCTCCCCCAGCCTCCGCCAGCATCAGCCTCTGCCTCCCCCCAGCCCCTCCCCCCAGTCTCAGCCTCTGCCTCCCCCCAGCCTCAGCCTCCCCCCAGCCTCCCTCCCCAGTCTCAGCCTCTGCCTCCCTCCCAGTCTCAGCCTCTGCCTCCCTCCCAGTCTCAGCCTCTGCCTCCCCCCCAGTCTCAGCCTCTGCCTCCCCCCAGTCTCAGCCCTCTGCCTCCCCCCAGGTCTCAGCCTCTGCCTCCCCCCAGCCTCCCCCCCAGTCTCAGCCTCTGCCTCCCCCCAGCCTCCCCCCAGTCTCAGCCTCTGCCTCCCCCCAGTCTCAGCCTCTGCCTCCCCCCAGCCTCCCCCCAGCCTCAGCCTCTGCCTCCCCAGTCTCAGCCTCTGTCCTCCCCCCAGTCTCAGCCTCTTCCTCCCCCCAGTCTCAGCCTCTGCCTCCCTCCAGCCTCCCCCCAGTCCTCAGCCTTCTGCCTCCCCTCAGCCTCCCTCCCCCAGTCTCAGGCCTCTGCCTCCCCCAGTCTCAGCCTCTGCCTCCCCCCAGTCTCAGCCTCTGCCTCCCCCCAGTCTCAGCTCTGCCTCCCTCCAGCCTCCCCCCAGTCTCAGCCTCTGCCTCCCCTACAGCCTCCCCCCAGTCTCAGCCTCTGCCTCCCTCCAGCCTCCCCCAGTCTCAGCCTCTGCCTCCCTCCAGCCTCCCCCCAGTCTCAGCCTCTGCCTGCCCCTCGTCCACTATCCTCATATTGCAGCCTCTGCTTGTCCCTTGTCCACTATCCTCACATTGCAGCCTCTGCCTGCCCCTCGTCCACTATCCTCACATTGCAGCCTCTGCCTGCCCCTCGTCCACTATCCTCACATTGCAACCTCTGACTGTCCCCTCGTCCACTATCCTCACATTGACAGCCTCTGCCTGTCCCTCGTCCACTATACTCACATTGTAGCCTGCCTGCCCCTCCCCCAGAATCCTCACTTCACAGCACTGGAACTCTGCCAGCGGTTACCTGCTCTTGTGCCTCCCGCCTCCTCTTGCTGCTGCCGCTCCTCCAATGGTGTCCATCATCCTCCTGCTGCTGCTGGCTCCGGTGAGTGTTCTGTCCTCCGCGGCACTGCAGCATTGGATGCCACAGCACTGAGCTGATTGGCGCGCCTCTGACCCTGGAAGTGCAGGCACTTCCTGGGTCAATCAGTTCTCTGTGCCCGGCGGCGCCTACAGTTTATCTGTATTCGCGTCTTAAAGACGCAGATACAGATAAATGGAAGTGCGTCTCTCACCCCAAACACCCACCCCCCCCGCCCCCTTCCCCTCCCCCTCCCCCCTCTCGAAAAACACAGCGGATTTAATAGACTGTCCGGAGGGGGAGAAGATGTAAAAGAAAAAAAAAATTGCCTAATGGTAAATACGGCCCTGACTACAAACCTCCATATATGGGCAGCTAGGCTCCTGCTACAATGGTTATGAAACACAGCCAGGTCTTAGGGCGGAGTGCTCAGTCAGAAAAAGACTCACTACAAATATCAAAAAACTGAGTCTGTTTTTTCTCTGATTTCCACCCACACTTCAAAAACATACTCATAGGGAATTTAGATTGTGAGCCCCAATGGGTACAGTGTTGCCAATGTATGTAAAAGCGCTGTGGAATTAAAGGGAACCTGTCATCAGAAATTTAGCTATAAAGCTAAAAGTTCCCCCCTCTGCAGCTCCTGGGCTGCATTCTAGGAAGCTTCCTATAGTTCTTGTGGCCACTTTTATACAAAATAAACACTTTGTAAACTTGTACCTTTTCTTATGCAAATTTTGGTAAATCTTCCATGGGGGCGGGCTGCCTGGGGTCCGTTGCTGTCCCTCCTGCCGATTTACGCCGCCCCGATACGCTGAATTTCAAAGCTCAGGACGCCGCCCCTTGGTGCCCGTGGTCCCGCGCATGCGCTGTTCCACTGTAGCGGTGCCGTGCACTGTGTGCACGTGCGACCGCTGGTGACGCTTTGCGCGGGCACGAGGTTATGGCGGCGCTGTGAGTGTCCATCAGCAAGTGCCGCTCATAACCTCGTGACCGCACTTTCCCCTATTACTCCAGCGTTATGCGCAAGCGCTTCGCTGGCCAGATGACCGGATACGTCACCTGCTGCTGAGCAGGATGGGAAAGAGGTGACGTACCCGGTCATCTGGCCAGCGAGCGCTTGCGCATAACGCTGGAGTAATAGGGGAAAAATGCGGTCACGAGGTTATGGGCGGCACTTGCTGATGGACACTCACAGCGCCGCCATAACCTCGTGCCCCGCGCAAAGCGTCACCAGCGGTCACACGTTGCACACAGTGCACGGCACCTCTGCTACAGTGGAACAGCGCATGCGTGGGACCACGGGCAGCGTCCTGAGCTTTGAAATTCAGGCGTTCGGGGGGCGGGCGTAAATCGGCAGGAGGACAGCAACGGACCCCAGGCAGCCCGCCCCCATGGAAGATTTACAAAATTTGCATAAGAAAAGGTACAAGTTTACAAAGTGTTTATTTTGGTATAAAAAGTGGCCACAAAAACTATAGGAAGTTTCCTAGAATGCAGCCCAGGAGCTGCAGAGGGGGGGAACTTTTAGCTTTATAGCTAAATTTCTGATGACAGGTTCACTTTAAATAGTGCTATATAAGTGAATAAATAGTTATTATTATATAGTGTCATCACCAGCAGATGGGCAGTGAGGAAATAGATACAGTGTGGGTCACCATCAGGTGGCTCATTGATTAAGCTATATACAGTGTAGCCACCAGCAGATGGCTCAGTGATGAAGCTATGAAGAGTGTAGTTATTAGCAGGTGGTGCATTTAGGAAGATATATACAGTGTAGCCACCAGCAGGTAACGCAGTAAGTAAACTATGAGGAGTTTGGTTACTAGCAGGTAGTGTAGTGAGGAAACTATATATATTGTCACCACCAGCAGGAGGCTCAGTGAGAAGCTATGAGGAGTGTAGTCACCAGATGGTGGTGCAGTGAGTAAGCGATGAGGAGTGCTTCTACTAGCAAGTGACGCAGTGAAAAAGCTATGAGAGGTCCTGGTCATCGCCAGGCGTCCCAGTGAGGAAGCGGATACAGTCTATTTGTTGCTACTACCACATTGACCAGCAGGTGGCGCAGTGAGGAAGCGATGTACGGTGTAGTCCATATGCTGCTACTACCACATTGACCAGCAGGTGGCGCAGTGAGGAAGCGATGTACGGTGTAGTCCATATGCTGCTACTACCGCATTGACCAGCAGGAGGTGCAGTGAGGAAGCGATGTACATTGTACTGTAGTCCATATGTTGCCGTTACCGCATTGACCAGCAGGTGGCGCTGTCACATTGCAGTTGAAGTTTTCATGAGCTGTGTTGATACGCTGAGGTCTGTGGCCGGAAGTGAGTGTCCCGGTCGGAAGCTGTTGCCGTCTCCATAGTGATAGGGCCGCGTACCTGGCTCCTATTTGGGCCGCTGTATCTGTGCCATTAGGCCGCATGGAGGAGGCGGATTCACAGGGGCTGCAGGTAAGTGGAGCGTGCGGTGTCCGAGGACGCTCCTGGTAGGGACCATGACAGTAGCACTGGATGTCACCGCAGATGACGCCCGCCTCACCTCACCTCACCTCTCCGCCGTGTCTCCGGCTTTCATTTCTTCTGTCTCCGTTTAATCCCTCGGCCAATGCACAGTACATTGTCACCCGACCCTGCCGCCAACCTAATGTGTATGGGGCTTGACATGCCACCATGTGCGATTTCTTATTGCTGGTAATTCTGTTCTCCCTGAGATCCCAGTCACCTCTGCTCGCGCCCCTGGTGGGGAGCCCTGGAGCTCCCAGGCGCTGGATCTGCGGCAGACGGGGTGGAAACCCCCTCGGGGGACCCTGCTGAGGACGGCCTCCCCCTCGGGGGACCCTGCTGAGGACGGCCTCCCCCTCGGGGGACCCTGCTGAGGACGGCCTCCCCCCCGGGGGACCCTGTGTGTTTGCCCCGGGGGACCCTGTGTGTTTGCCCCCATGCTGGCTCTGTCCCCCCACACCTTGGCACAGCTGCACACAGCTTAAAAATAAAAAAAAAAAAACCTCACCTTCTAGCACTCTCTCCACCACTGCGCGCCGCTGGGTCCTCAGTCAGTTCAGTTCCCGCGCGGCCACAAGACGCCGGTGCCGCTTACTGACACTCCTCCATCTCCTAGGCAACAGGCCGGTGGCCCAGGAGAGGAGGCGTGTCAGAGGGAGGAGAAATGTCTCCTCTGCTAAACACCACTTTGAACCGCCAGCGCGATCACATCGGCAGTTCAAAGTGGCTCAGTGTGGCGACAGCGCGCGTGCCAGCACAAAGGGCCCAGTCTGGCACGCGTGCCATAGGTTCGCCATCACTTCCCTATAGAAAATCAGTGGGGTTTATCTGCTACCAGCTATATCACTTATGCTACAGGATTGTTTTGGGGTTTTTTTTTACATTATTTCCTTAAATTTGTTTAAAAAAACTGAACAAATAGAAGTGTGACCATGTAGGATCCACCATTCAGGCTCAAGGAACTGACCACAAGGTAAAACATTATCCCTTATTATAGCCTCACTCCAGCGAGTAGGTTTGGTTTTCCAGCACTGGAGTGACCCTTTAAATATAAGCTCCCTGTCTTAGGCCTAAAACACACTTCCGCAAAAAAAAACGTGCGTGTGTCACGGTCCGTTTTTCGGGTCCGTGTTCCGTTTTTTTGGGGCGTTTCTCCGGTACGTATGGCATCCGTGTGATGGCGTATGCGAGCCGTGTGTACGTGTAAAATGTCCGTGTTTGTGTGTAAAATGCCCGTGTATGTGTACGTGGAATGTCCGTTTGTGTGTTGCACAATGTCGTTGATACATGTCGGCTGACAGCAGACAGAGTTGCGCGATGAGAATGAACTCGGGTGAACTTCACCCGACTTCATTGTCATGCCGCGGCTCTGTCTGTGTGCCGCGTACTGATTAGCGGTCACCTGTGAAGGATTCACCAGTGACCGCTAATCCCCCGAGTGACTGAAGTGAGCAGCCCTCTCTCATACTTACCGCTCCCCCGATCACCAGCGCGGCAAGGAACAGCTGTGCAGAGAATACGCGGCAACAATTACTTTGAAAATGCCGGCCGCTCATTAATCAATCTCGTATTCCCTGCTTTCCCCACCCACAGACGCCTGTGATTGGTTGCAGCCAGACACTCCCCCCACGCTGGATGACAGCTGTCTCACTGCACCCAATCACAGCAGGCGGTGGGCGTGTCTATACTGTGCAGTAAAATAAATAAATAATTAAAAAAACCGGTGTGCGGTCCCCCTCCATTTTAATACCAGGCAGATAAAGCCATACGGCTGAAGGCTGGTATTCTCAGGATGGGGAGCCCCACGTTATGGGGAGCCCCCAAGCCTAACAATATCAGTCAGCAGCCGCCCAGAATTGCCACATATATTATATGCGACAGTTCTGGGACTGTACCCGGCTCTTCCCGATTTGCCCTGGTGCGTTGGCAAATCAGGGTAATAAGGAGTTTTTGGCAGCCCATAGCTGCCAATAAGTCCTAGATTAATCATGTCAGGCGTCTCCCCGAGATACCTTCCATGATTAATCTGTAAGTGACAGTAAATAAACACACACACACCCGAAAAAATCCTTTATTAGAAATAAAAAACACAAACATATACCCTGGTTCACCACTTTAATAAGCCCGAAAAAGCCCTCCATGTCCGGCGTAATCCAGGATGCTCCAGCGTCGCATCCAGCTCTGCTGCATGGAGGTGACCGAAGCTGCAGAAGACACCGCCGCTCCTGTCACCTCCACGCAGCTAATGAAGGCAATAGCGCGATCAGCTGTATTCAGCGTTGGCCGCGAGTAACCTCAGTGACAGCTCAGCTGATCGCGCTATTGCCTTCATTAGCTGCGTGGAGGTGACAGGAGCGGCGGTGTCTTCTGCAGCTCCGGTCACCTCCATGCAGCAGAGCTGGATGCGACGCTGGAGCATCCTGGATTACGCCGGACATGGAGGGCTTTTTCGGGCTTATTAAAGTGGTGAACCAGGGTATATGTTTGTTTTTTATTTCTAATAAAGGATTTTTTCGGGTGTGTGTGTTTATTTACTGTCACTTACAGATTAATCATGGAAGGTATCTCGGGGAGACGCCTGACATGATTAATCTAGGACTTATTGGCAGCTATGGGCTGCCATTAACTCCTTATTACCCCGATTTGCCAACGCACCAGGGCAAATCGGGAAGAGCCGGGTACAGTACCAGAACTGTCGCATATAATGTATGTGGCAATTCTGGGGCGGCTGCTGACTGATATTGTTAGGCTGGGGGGCTCCCCATAACGTGGGGCTCCCCATCCTGAGAATACCAGCCTTCAGCCGTATGGCTTTATCTGGCTGGTATTAAAATGGGGGGACCGCACGCCGTTTTTTTTTAATTATTTATTTATTTATTTATTTATTTTACTGCACAGTATAGACACGCCCACCGGCTGCTGTGATTGGGTGCAGTGAGAGCTGTCACTCAGCGTGGGGGGCGTGTCTGACTGCAACCAATCACAGGCGTCTGTGGGTGGGGAAAGCAGGGAATACGAGATTGATTAATGAGCGGCCGGCATTTTCAAAGTAATTGTTGCCGCGTATTCTCTGCACAGCTGTTCCTCGCCGCGCTGGTGATCGGGGAGCGGTATGAGCTGGGGGAAGAAAAAAACCGAGCGCCAAGGTAAGTATGACTGAGAACAGCAGAAAAAAAGGTAAGTATACTTACTTTAATTTAAAAAAAAAACAACAAAAAATAAGATCGCTAGTGTAAAACGCACACGCACGAAACGTGCTGAACATGGACATACTCCGTGTGCGGTACGTGCAGGCACGGACACATAGACTTTAGCGGGTCCGTGCCTGCGTGATGCCGGCCAAAAACGGACATGTTGTCCGTGTAGAAAAGCGCACACACGTACTTATCACACGGACACATGTTCCGTGTGATTTTACTTGTGTGTGCCATCTACCATAGAACAACATGGGTCTCCGTGTGTACGTGTCTCCGGTACGTGCAAATACGTACCGCACACGTACAAATTAAACGGATGTGTGTTGCGGGTCTAATTCTCACCTCCCGGCGACTTCACCTTTTACTGATGTCGTTTCGGTCCCACAGCGCCATCTTGTGGCTGTAATTTCTGCCTGGTCGCAAGTCAGAAGTTATCAAATATGACAACCAGAACGAGGCTTTCATAGAGTTGTATTGAGTTGTGACCTTCAAGCGCGCACAATGAAACATCGGCTGTAGGGAGGTCATAAATCGCCAGAGACCAACCAGAATGCCAGTGATAGGTGAAGATGGCAGCAGGTGAGTATAAGACCGGGGGCAGGGGATTTGTATTTAACCTCATAACGACGGCCGTACGACTTAAAGCGGCGGCGAAACAGGGTACTTATTCTGTTCCGCCGCTTTAAAGCGGCGGCCCGAAAAAACCCTGTAGCGCCCCCCAGCGACCGAAAATCTCGGGGGTTTCAGCTACCGGGGGTAGCTGAGACCCCCCAGATTATGAATCGGGGTGTTTTTTTTTTTTTTGGACCCCGATAATGTGATCGGCGGTATACACCGTATACCGACGGTCACATAAAAAAAAAGAAATGGCCGGTAAAACTGATTTCTTTTCTACCGGAGAGTCCCCCCCCCCCCCCCCCACCCACCGCCCCTCCGGAGCAGTCAAAATGGCGCCGAAGCGCACAGAAAACTGCCGCCGCCTCTGCATTCATTTCCCTCCGATCTGAAATGATCAAACATTTCAGATCGGAGGGAAATGTCCTCCCCCTGACCTCTCCTCCGGTCCACCGGAGCTCTCTGGTCACCGGAGCCCCCTCCGGTTCTCCAGAGCCGCCCCCCCTCCCCCCTCCGGAGCATGGAAGATGGCGGCGCGCAGCGCACAGTAGCGCGCGGCCGCATTCACCCTGCTCTTTCTGCCGCATGTGACACGTCACATGCGACAGAAAGTTGTCCCCAGATCTCCCGCCGTCCCCCTGCGTCCGCCCCCGGTCTTACGTTACCTGGCTGGTGATCCGTCCCGCGATCACGCCGCCTCCTTCTTGAATGCTGGCGGCGCATGCGCAGACAGCGGCTGTCAGCTGGATCCCTGCAAGCAGGGACGCTGACGTCGCTGCTGCACAGGCTGCTCCACTGTGGACCGGGGGAGAGTGAGTGCAGTAATCTGCAGCCACACTCCTCACATGGAGAGACTGCTGTTCCAGAATATGGGGGGTACGTTCTGTGAGCGTGCCCCTCATATTCTGGAATGAGGTTACTTCAGGTCACTCTGCCCTAAGTTGGACCGGGACAGTGTGAGTGCAGTATTCTCAGATTACTGCACCCACACTGCTCATGGAGAGCTTGCTCTTCCAGAAAATGGGGGATACGTTCCCTGAACGTGCCCCCCATATTCTAGAAGGTCCAGAGTCGGAGTGGGACCTCCAAAATGGATTACAGCGACCGGAATTTCTTTATTTTCAATAAATTGGTGAAAGAGGAATGTTTCGGGGAGTGTTTTTTCAAATAAATTTTTTTTTTGTCTTTATTTTTTTTCTATTACTGACTGGGTTAGTAATGTCGGGTATCTGTTCAGATGCCATGACATCACTAACCCCAGGGCTTGATGCCAGGTGAGATTACAGCTGGTATCAACCCCATATATTACCCCGTCTGCCACCGCACCAGGGCGCGGGATGAGCTGGGGCGAAGCGCAAGGATTAGCGCATCTAATGGATGCGCCACTTCTGGGGCAGCTGCGGCCTGCTATTTTTAGATTGGGAAGAGTCCAATAACCATGGCTCTTCCCACCCTGAGAATACCAGACCCCAGCTGTCCGCTTCACCTTGGCTGGTGATCTAATTTGGGGGGGACCCCACGTTTTTTTTTTTTTTTTTTTTTTTTTTTTTAAAAAAACGCCTGGGGAGCCCTCCAAATTGATCACCAGACAAGGTGAAGCTGTCAGCTGTGGTTTGCAGGCTACAGCTGTCTGCTTTACCCTAGCTGGTTATCAAAAATAGTGGGGACCCCACGTTGTTTATTTTAATTATTAATTTTTTGGGGGGCTAAATACAAGGCTAGGCACCCTTTAGTGCCACATGAAAGGCACTAAAGGGCGCCAGCTTAGAATATGCAGGGGGTGGGACGTTATATATGTTTGACATCTATCCATTCATCCATTGTAGCATTTTAGGCTGTGCGCCCACAATCGGGATTTGCAGCGTTTTGGGCGCAGTGTTTTCCCTGCATCCATAGCGCTGCGTTGTGCAGTAGAAGCACAGTGGAAGGATTTTTAGAAATCCCATGCCCAATGTGCTTCTTTTCTCTGCAGCATAAACTGACCTGTGGCGCAGCTTCCCGAGCCTCAGCATGTCAATTTATGCTGCGGAGACAAGAGTGTTCTCTGCAGGTAGCATAGAGCTCCACAGCAGCCTGAACCCAAATCGTGGGCATGGGCAGCTGCGTTCTCCCGTGGACAACACTCACATCTCTGTAGGAAGGCTGACACTGTATACTAGACGCCGTGTCGCTGGATCATGGCCACATAGCCTAAAAGTGAGACATTTGTTGCTACAGCAACATTTTTGTGAAGTACCTGTGGATTCAAAATGCTTACTATACTCCTGAATAAAATCCAGTTTCCAAAATGGAGTCACTTGTGGGGGGTTTCTGATGTATAGGTATTCAAGGGGCCCTGCAAATGTGACATGGTGCCCGCAATTTATTTCAACTTTTCCAGAATTCAAATGGTGCTCCCTCCATTCCAAGCCCTCCCATTTATCCAAACAGAGGTTTTTGGCCACATGTGGGGTATCCCTGTGCTCATAAGACATTGGATAACAACCTGTGGGGTCCACGGTTTGTTGTTGTCTCTTGAAAAAGTAAGAAATTTGATGCTGAAGCAACATTTTTGTGAAAAAAATGAAAATTTTCAATATGGCAACTTAAGCTTGTCAAATTCTGTGAAGTACTCGTGGATTCAAACTGCTCACTATACACCTAGATAAAAGCCTTGAGGTGTCTTGTTTCCAGAATGGAGCCACAAGTGACAGTGGACCGCCACTGTATAGGCACCTCAGGGGCTCTCCAAATGCAACCTGGCGTCCGCTATTGATTCCAGCCAATTTTGCAGTCAAATGGCACTTCTTCCCTTCCGAGCCCTGCCATGCGCCCAAACAGTTGATTTCCACCACATATAAGGTATCGCCAAACTCAGGAGAAATTGCACAATAAATGTTATGCTGAATTTTTTCCTTTTACTCTTGTAAAAAAAAAAGCTACCTGGTTGAAATAACAATTTTGTGGTAACTTTTTTTTTTTTTTTCATGGCTCAACGTTATAAAATTCTGTGAAGCACCTGGGGGTTCAGGGTACTCACCAAACATCTAGATCAATTCCTTGAGGGGCCTAGTTTCCAAAATGGGGTCACTTGTGCGGGGTTTCTGCTGTTTAGGTACCTTAGGGGTCCTCCAAATGTGACATGGTGCCCGCAATCTTTTTCAGCGAAATTTCCTTTCCAAAATTCAAATATTGCTCCTTTCGTTCCAAGCCCTCTCATTTGTCCAAACAAAGGTTTCAGACCACGTGAGGTATCACCGCGCTCATAAAAAAGTGGTTAACAAACCTTGAGGTCAAATTTTTGGAATTACCTCTTGAAAAAGTGAGAAAATTGATGCTAAAGCAACATTTTTGAGAAAATTATTAAAATTTTCATTATGACAACGTAACGTTAACAAAATCTGTGAAGTACCTGTGGATCCAAGATGCTCACTATACCCCTAGATAGAAGCCTTGAGGGGTCTAGTTTCCAAAATGGTGTCACTTGTGAGGGGTTTCTTCTGTTTAGGTACCTTAGCAGACCTGTAAATGCAACATGGTGCCCGCAATCTATTTCAGCCAAATTTGCTTTCCAAAATTCAAATATTGCTCCTTCTGTTCCGAGCCCTCCCAATTGTCCAAACAGAGGTTTCTGACCACATGTGGGGTATCGGCGCGCTCATAAGAAAGTGGGGAACAAGTTTTGGGGTCCATTTTGTTGTGTTATTTCTTCTAAAAGTGAATAAATTTGGGGTAGAACAACATTTTTAGGTAAAATTTAATTTTTGCTTTTTTTCATTCCACATTGCTTTTGTTCATGTGAAGTACCTGAAGGGTTAATAAACTTCTTGAATGTGGTTTTGAGTACTTTGGGGGGTGCAGTTTTTAGAATGGTGTCACTTTTGGGTATTTTCTGTCATCTAGGCCTATTGAAGTCACTTCAAATGTGATGTGGTCCCTAAAAAAATGGTTTTGTAAATTTTGATGTAAAAATGAGAAATCGCTGATAAACTTTGAACCCCTCTAACTTCCTAACAAAAAAAAATTTTGTTTCCAAAATTGTGCTGATGTAAAGTAGACAAGTGGGAAATGTTATTTATTAACTATTTTGTGTCACAGAAATCTCTGGTTTAACGGTATAAAAATTCAAAAGTTGAAAATTGCTAAATTTTCAAAATTTTTGCCAATATTCAATTTTTTTCATAAATAAACGCAAAAAATATTGTCCTAAATTTGGTACTAACATGAAGTCCAATATGTGACGAAAAAACAATCTCAGAATCACCGGGATCCGTTGAAGCGTTCCAGAGTTATAACCTCATGAAGTGACACTGGTCAGAAGTGCAAAATTTGGTCTGGTCATTAAGGTGAAAATTAGCTCCGTCACTAAGGGGTTAAAGCACCACCCCAGCTGATTTTTGTTTTTATTTTTCCCTCAGTGCTGCAGTGGTGTTTTAACCCTTTAGTGACGGAGCTAATTTTCATCTTAATGACCAGACCAGTGTCACTTCATGAGGTTATAACTCTGGAACGCTTCAACGGATCCCGGTGATTCTGAGATTGTTTTTTCGTCACATATTGGACTTCATGTTAGTACTAAATTTAGGACAATATTTTTTGTTTATTTATGAAAAAAATTTATTTTGGCAAAAATTTTGAAAATTTAGCAATTTTCAACTTTTGAATTTTTATACCGTTAATCCAGAGAGTTATGTCAGACAAAATAGTTAATAAATAACATTTCCCACTTGTCTACTTTACATCAGCGCGATTTTGGAACCAAATTTTTTTTTGTTAGGAAGTTAGAAGGGTTCAAAGTTTATCAGCGATTTCTCATTTTTACATCAAAATTTACAAAACCATTTTTTTAGGGACCACATCATATTTGAAGTGACTTTGATAGGCTTAGATGACAGAAAATACCCAAAAGTGACACCATTCTAAACCCCCCCCCCAAAGTACTCAAAATCACATTTTAAGAAGTTTATTAACCCTTCAGGTGCTTCACATGAACAAAAGCAATGTGGAATGAAAAAAGCAAAAATTAAATCTTACCTAAAAATGCTGATCTAACCCAAATTTATTTTCTTTTAGAAGAAATAACACAACAAAATGGACCCCAAAACTTGTTACCCACTTTCTTATGAACGCGCTGATACCCCACATGTGGTCAAAAACCTCTGTTTGGATAAATGGGAGGGCTCGGAACAGAAGGAGCAATATTTGAATTTTGGAAAGCAAATTTGGCTGAAATAGATTGCGAGCACCATGTTGCATTTACAGGTCCGCTAAGGTACCTAAACAGCAGGAACCCCTCACAAGTGATGCCATTTTGGAAACTAGACCCCCTGAAGGCTTCTATCTAGGGGCATAGTGAGCATTTTGGACCCACAAGTATTTCACAGATTTTGTTAACGTTACGTTGTCATATTGAAAATATTAATTTTCTCAAATATTGCTTTAGCATCAATTTTGTCACTTTTTCAAGACGTAATTCCAAAATTTTGACCTCAACGTTTGTTACCCACTTTCTTATGAGCGCGGTGATACCTCACATGTGGTCTGAAACCTTTGTTTGGACAACTGGAAGGGCTTGGAACGGAAGGAGCAGTATTTGAGTTTTGGAAAGGAAATTTGTCTGAAAAAGATTGCGTGCACCATGTCGCATTTGAAGATCCCCTAAGGTACCTAAACAGCAGAAACCCCCCACAAGTGACCCCATTTTGGAAATTAGGCCCCTCAAGGATTTTATCTAGGTGTTTAGTGACTACCCTGAACCCCCAGGTGCTTCACAGAATTTTGAAAAGTTGAGCCATGAAAATAAAAAAATTAACATTTTACCACAAAATCGTTACTTCAACCAGGTAGCTTTTTTTTTTTTTTTTTACAAGAGTAAAAGGAAAAAAATCAGCATAAAATTTATTGTGCAATTTCTCCTGAGTGTGGCGATACCTTATATGTGGTGGAAATCAACTGTTTGGGCGCATGGCAGGGCTCGGAAGGGAAGGAGTGCCATTTGACTGCAAAATTGGCTGGAATCAATAGCGTATGTCATGTTGCATTTGGAGAGCCCCTGAGGTGCCTATACAGTGAAGCTCCCCAACATGTGGCCCATTTTGGAAAATAGACCCCTCAAGGAATTTAGCTAGATGTTTAGTGAGTACCCTGGACCCCCAGGTGCTTCACAGAAAAAAAATAGACGACAAAAAAATTTATTTGAAAAAACACTCCCCAAAACATTCCCTCTTTCACCAATTTATTGAAAATAAAAAAAAATTCTGGTCCGCCTTAATCCATTTTGGAGGTTCTGGACCTTCTAGAATATGGGGGGCACGCTCAGGGAATGTATCTCCCATTTTCTGGAAGAGCAAGCTCTTCCTGTAAGCAGTGTGGGTGCAGTAATCTGAGAATACTGCACTCACACTGCCCCGGTCCAACCTAGGGCAGAGTGACCTGCAGTAACCTCATTCCAGAATATGAGGGGCACGCTGAGAGAACGTATCCCCCATTTTCTGGAACAGCAGTCCCTCCATGTGAGGAGTGTGGCTGCAGATTACTGCACTCACGCTTCCCCGGTCCACAGTGCAGCAGCGAGGTCAGCGTCCCTGCTTGCAAGGAGCCAGCTGACAGTCGCTGTCTGCACATGCGCCGCCAGCTTTCCAGAAGTAGGCGGAGTGATCGCGGGGACCGGATCAGCAGCCAGGTACCGGGGAAGACTGGGGGCTGGGGATGACGGGGGGTGACCTGGCAGGACCTAGGAACGACTTTTCTGTCGCATGTGACATGTCACATGCGACAGAAATGAGGGAAGGAGGATGAATGCGGCCGCGCGCTACTGTGTGTGTTGCCATTTTGAATGCTCCGGAGGGGAGGGGGGATTGCTCTGGAGAACCGGAGGGGGCTCCGGTGTTCCGGAGGAGGGCTCAGGGAGGACATTTCCCTCCGATCTGAAATGTTTCATCATTTCAGATCGGAGGGAAATGAATGCAGAGCCGGCGGCGGCTGCAGTTTTCGGCGTCATCCTGAATGCTCCGGAGGGAGGGCTCTGGAGAACCGGAGGGGGCTCCGGGGGACCAGAGGGCTCCAGTGTCCCGGAGGAGGGCTCAGGGAGGACATTTCCCTCCGATCTGAAATGTTTCATCATTTCAGATCAGAGGAAATGAATGCAGAGACGGCAGCAGTTTTCGGGGCGTGGGGGTGGTGGGGGGGAGACTCTCCGGTACCGGGGGCTTTGGGGGCACTAGGGGCTTATATTTCTTTATCATCTGACATGTTTGATCATGTCAGATGAGAAAGAAATCAGTATTATTTGCCTTTTTTTTTTTTTTTTTTTTTTTTTTTTTATATATGTGATTGGCGGTATACGGCGTATACCGGTGATCACATTATCGGGGTCCAAAAAAAACACCGCGATTCATAATCTTGGGGGTCTCAGCTACCTCCGGTAGCTGAAACCCCCGAGATTTTCCGTCACTGGGGGGCGCAACAAGCTTTTTCAGGCCTGACGTCTCAAAGCGTCGGAACAGAATAAGTACCCTGTTTTTCCGACGTCTTGAGACGTTAGGCCGTCGCCTTCTTCATCTGTTTGCTGCGTCGCTCTCCTGAGATTTGTGACCTGCCAGTAGCTCCAGTGTTTTATGGAGCATGCCAGGGGTCACAACTCAATGCAAGTCTACGAGAGCCTCGTTCTGGCTTTTATTGAGATGCAGTTTGAGCTTGTGACATCATTTCTGACTTCAAGCCACGCAGAAATTGTGGCCACATGATGACATCTGGGGACCGGCGTTGCATCGTTAAAAGGTGAAAATACTGAAAGGTGAGTATAAGGATAAATTCCCACAATCAGGATTAATTGAGTATTTCTGCACCTTCTCCACACCTTAAGCTGGGTTCACACATAAGTCGCTGTTATGATCGCTGCTTAGCTGTCAAACACAGCAGAAGCAGCAGTGATCATAACATCGCTACATGTGCAGAGAGTAGGGAGCCACGCACACTGCTTAGCGCTGGCTCCCTGCTCTCCTGGTTTTTTTGAGGCAGTGTTTTTATTGTGGGTTTTTTGTATTTGTGTCATCCTTTTAAATAAAGCTGTTTTGGCTTTGAAATGACCTGGTGTTGACATCATTAGGTGCGGATTGCGCGTTTTCTTCGTCGCTCTATTGGGAGACCCAGACGATTGGGTGTATAGCACTGCCTCCGGAGGCCACACAAAGCAATTACACTAAAAAGTGTAAGGCCCCTCCCCTTCTGGCTATACACCCCCAGTGGGATCACTGGCTCACCAGTTTTCTGCTTTGTGCGAAGGAGGTCAGACATCCACGCATAGCTCCACTGTTTGTAGTCAGCAGTAGCTGCTGGCTATATCGGATGGAAGAAAAGAGGGCCCATGTGGGGCCCCCAGCATGCTCCCTTCTCACCCGCGGTGGTGCTTGTAAGGTTGAGGTACCTATTGCTGGTACAGAGGCTGGAGCCCACATGCTGTTTTCCTTCCACATCCCCTGGAGGGCTCTGTGGAAGTGGGATCTTGCCGGCCCCCAAGCCCTGGGGCCGGGCTCCATCCACAGACCCATAGAACCTGCTGGATTTGGAGCGGGAGTGCCGTTCAGGGACAAGGCCCTGCAACTTTCAGGTACTCTGTGTCCCCGGCAGGCACGGACACTCTCAGGCTTGTTGAGCGTTATAGTGCGCCGGGGACAGTAGCGCTGTGCGCCGGGGTTAGGTCACTGCAGCTTTGCTGAGTGACGTTTTCATGTTGGGAACTACTGCGCCGACCGCTCCTGGAGCGGCGACGCAGCTGCGACTTGTAGTGCGCCGGGGACTTGGCGCCGACCGCGCTTTTACGGCGGCGGCGCTTCTAACTTTAGCCCCCGGCTTCTGCGGCCTAGTGCCGCTTCGTTCCCGCCCCCACCCTGTCAATCAGGGTAGGGGAGAGACGCTGCTCAATTAACAGCGCCGAGGGCTGGAGCTTTATTTACATGCTCCAGCCCTCTCACTAGGCACAGGGGGAAGCAGACTTCCCGCTCTTCGTCGGTGTACGCCCAGGGCCCGCCCCCCCTCTCCACAAGGACGCCGGCAGCCATTACACATGCGGCTGGCTGGGGAAAGGCAGCAGGCTCTGGGAGACCCAGACTAGAGGGATTTCTAGCGTCCACACACCGCTCCTAAGCGGGTGGTAAGCAGCACAGTAGTGCTGGCCCCTCTAGTGCCTCAGTGTTATATTAGTGTACTTTTTTCTTGGTACCATATATATATATATATATATATTTATATAGTGCACTGTAAGGTCGCTTCTTGGCTGAACACCCTGTACTGCTCTGAGGAGGCAGCAACATGTCATCCGCAAAACGCAAGGGTGCCAAGGCACAGGCTGTGTACACTGTTTGTACTGCATGTGGGGCTGATCTACCGGCAGGCTCCAAAGACTCACATTGTATGCAATGTTCAGTCCCAGTGGCACTCCGTCAGCCAGAGCCTAATGTGGTGGTAGCCCAGGCAGAGACGCCTGTGAACCCTGCCCCGGTGACGGGGACAGACTTTGCAGTTTTTGCTGACAAAATGTCTGTGACTATGTTAAAAATCCTGGAGACCTTGCAGTCCAGGCCAGTTACTCAGACCATGGACACTGCTGTGTCTATGCTCTCCGGTCCCCCTCAGTTGGAACTAATCCGTACTTCAGGGGGGTCTCAAGCATCACAGGCTGAAGTCTCTGACTCAGATGACAGTCCCAGGCAGCCTAAGCGAGCTCGCTGGGAAAGACCCTCCACGTCTTCACACTGTTCAGGGTCTCAGCGACAAGAGTCTCTCTGTGATGAGACTGAGGACGGTGACCAGGATTCTAATCCTGAGGCCCCTCTCAATCTGGATGCCCCTGATGGTGACGCCATGGTTAATGACCTTATATCGGCAATTAATAGGCTGTTGGATATTTCTCCCCCAGCCCCTTCTGCAGAGGAGGCAGCTGCACAGCAGGAGAAGTTCCATTTCCTATATCCCAAGCGTAAATTAAGTGCTTTTTTGGACCACTCTAACTTCAGAGAATCGATCCAGAAACACGACGCTCATCCAGACAAGCGTTTCTCTAAACGTTCTAAGGATACCCGTTATCCTTTTCCCTCTGAGGTGGCCAAACGCTGGACCCAGTGTCCAAAGGTGGATCCCCCAATTTCCAAGCTTGCGGCTAGATCCATAGTCGCAGTAGAGGATGGCGCTTCACTTAAAGATGCCAACGACAGACAGATGGACCTTTGGTTGAAATCTGTCTATGAATCTATCGGCGCGTCGTTTGCTCCAGCATTCGCGGCCGTGTGGGCACTCCAAGCTATTTCAGCTGGTTTAGCACAGGTGGATGCTCTCATACATCCAGCAGTGCCGCAAGTGGCGTCCCTAACTTCGCAAATGTCTGCGTTTGCGACCTATGCTATCAATGCTGTCCTAGAATCTACGAGCCGTACCGCTATGGCGTCCGCCAATTCTGTGGTTTTGCGCAGAGCCTTGTGGTTAAAGGACTGGAAAGCAGATGCTGGTTCCAAAAAATGCTTAACCAGCTTGCCATTATCTAGAGACAGACTGTTTGGTGAGCCATTGGCTGAAATCATAAAACAGTCCAAGGGTAAGGACTCTTCCTTACCACAGCCCAGAGCAAGTAAACCTCAACAGAAAAAGTGGCAGTCGAGGTTTCGGTCCTTTCGAGGCTCGGGCAAGGCCCAATTCTCCTCGTCCAAAAGGACTCAAAAAGAACAAGGGAGCTCAGATTCCTGGCGGGCTCACTCACGCCCCAGGAAAACAAATGGAGGAACCGCTTCCAAAGCGGCTACCTCATGACTTTCGGCCTCCTCCCTCCGCATCCTCGGTCGGTGGCAGGCTCTCCCGCTTTTGCGACATTTGGCTGTCACAGGTCAAAGACCGGTGGGTAACAGACATTCTGTCTCGCGGGTACAGAATCGAGTTCAGTTCTCGGCCTCCACTTCGGTTCTTCAGAACCTCCCCACACCCCAACCGAGCAGATGCCCTGCTGCAGGCGGTGGACTCTCTAAGAGCAGAAGGAGTCGTGATCCCTGTCCCCCCTCACGAACGGGGGCGAGGATTTTACTCCAATCTCTTTGTGGTTCCAAAAAAGGACGGCTCCTTCCGTCCTGTTCTGGACCTAAAACTGCTCAACAAGCATGTGAACGCCAGGCGGTTCCGGATGGAATCCCTCCGCTCAGTCATTGCCTCAATGTCTCAAGGAGATTTCCTAGCATCAATAGACATCAAAGATGCCTATCTCCACGTGCCGATTGCTACAGAGCACCAATGCTTTCTACGCTTCGTGATAGGAGACGACCATCTTCAGTTCGTAGCTCTGCCATTTGGTCTGGCGACAGCCCCTCGGGTGTTCACCAAGATCATGGCGGCAGTGGTAGCAGTCTTGCACTCTCACGGACACTCTGTGATCCCTTACTTGGACGATCTACTGGTCAAGGCACCCTCTCAAGAGGCATGCCAACTCAGCCTGAATGTTGCACTGGAGACTCTCCAGGCGTTCGGGTGGATCATCAACTTCCCAAAGTCAAATCTGTCACCGACCCAATCACTAACGTATCTTGGCATGGAGTTTCATACTCTACCAGCGATAGTGAAGCTTCCGCTGGACAAGCAGCGGTCTCTACAGACTGGGGTGCAGGCTCTCCTTCAAAGTCAGCCGCACTCCTTAAGACGCCTCATGCACTTCCTCGGGAAGATGGTGGCGGCAATAGAGGCGGTTCCGTTTGCGCAGTTTCATCTGCGTCCACTTCAATGGGACATTCTCCGCCAATGGGACGGGAAGTCAACATCCCTGGACAGGAAAGTCTCCCTTTCCCAGACGGCCAAAGACTCTCTGCAGTGGTGGCTTCTTCCCACCTCATTATCACAGGGAAGATCCTTCCTGCCACCGTCTTGGGCGGTGGTCACGACAGATGCGAGTCTGTCAGGGTGGGGAGCAGTCTTTCTCCACCACAGGGCTCAGGGTACGTGGTCTTAGCAGGAGTCCACCCTTCAGATCAATGTTCTGGAAATCAGAGCAGTGTATCTTGCCCTACTAGCCTTCCAGCAGTGGCTGGAAGGAAGGCAGATCCGAATTCAGTCGGACAACTCCACAGCGGTGGCATACATCAACCACCAAGGGGGGACACGCAGTCGGCAAGCCTTCCAGGAAGTCCGGCGGATTCTGATGTGGGTGGAAGCCACGGCCTCCACCATATCCGCGGTTCACATCCCCGGCGTAGAAAACTGGGAAGCAGACTTCCTCAGTCGCCAGGGCATGGACGCAGGGGAATGGTCCCTTCACCCAGACGTGTTTCAGGAAATCTGTCGCCGCTGGGGGGTGCCGGACGTCGACCTAATGGCGTCACGGCACAACAACAAGGTCCCAACCTTCATGGCACGGTCTCGCGATCAAAGAGCGCTGGCGGCAGACGCCCTAGTGCAAGATTGGTCGCAGTTCCGGCTCCCTTATGTGTTTCCACCTCTGGCACTCTTGCCCAGAGTGCTACGCAAGATCAGATCCGATTGCAGCCGCGTCATACTTGTCGCCCCAGACTGGCCGAGGAGGGCGTGGTATCCGGATCTGTGGCAGCTCACGGTCGGCCAACCGTGGGCACTCCCACACCGACCAGACTTACTGTCCCAAGGGCCGTTTTTCCATCGGAATTCTGCGGCCCTGAACCTGACTGTGTGGCCATTGAGTCCTGGATCCTAACGTCTTCAGGATTGTCCCAAGGTGTCGTTGCCACCATGAGACAGGCTAGGAAGCCCACGTCCGCTAAGATCTACCACAGAACGTGGAGGATATTTTTATCCTGGTGCTCTGCTCAGGGAGTGTCTCCCTGGCCATTTGCATTGCCTACCTTTCTTTCTTTCCTGCAATCTGGGTTAGAAAAAGGTTTGTCGCTCGGCTCCCTTAAAGGTCAGGTCTCGGCGCTATCCGTCTTTTTTCAGAAGCGTTTGGCACGCCTTCCTAAGGTGCGCACGTTCCTACAGGGGGTTTGCCATATCGTACCCCCGTACAAGCGGCCGTTAGATCCATGGGATCTGAACAGGGTACTAGTTGCCCTCCAGAAGCCGCCCTTCGAGCCTCTGAAGGAGGTTTCACTTTCTAGACTATCACAGAAAGTGGCTTTTCTGGTAGCGATCACATCTCTTCGGAGAGTGTCTGAGCTGGCAGCACTATCATCCAAGGCTCCCTTCCTGGTCTTCCACCAGGACAAGGTTGTGCTGCGTCCTATTCAGGAGTTTCTCCCGAAGGTGGTATCCTCTTTTCATCTTAATCAGGATATCTCTTTGCCTTCGTTTTGTCCTCATGCAGTTCATCGGTATGAGAAGGATTTACATTTGTTAGATCTGGTGAGAGCACTCAGAATCTACATTTCCCGCACGGCGCCCTTGCGCCGTTCGGATGCACTCTTTGTCCTTGTCGCTGGTAAGCGCAAAGGGTCGCAGGCTTCTAAAGCCACCCTGGCTCGATGGATCAAAGAACCAATTCTTGAAGCCTACCGTTCTGCTGGGCTTCCAGTTCCATCAGGGCTGAAGGCCCATTCTACCAGAGCCGTGGGTGCATCCTGGGCATTACGACACCAGGCTACGGCTCAACAGGTGTGCCAGGCAGCTACCTGGTCGAGTCTGCACACTTTCACCAAACATTATCAGGTGCATACCTATGCTTCGGCGGACGCCAGCCTAGGTAGAAGAGTCCTGCAGGCGGCAGTTGCCTCCCCGTAGGGGAGGGCTGTCTTGCAGCTCTTACATGAGGTATTTCTTTACCCACCCAGGGACAGCTTTTGGACGTCCCAATCGTCTGGGTCTCCCAATAGAGCGACGAAGAAGAAGGGAATTTTGTTACTTACCGTAAATTCCTTTTCTTCTAGCTCTTATTGGGAGACCCAGCACCCGCCCTGTTGTCCTTCGGGATTGTTGGTTTGTTTGCGGGTACACATGTTGTTCATGTTGAACGGTTTTCAGTTCTCCGATGTTACTCGGAGAGAATTTGTTTAAACCAGTTATTGGCTTTCCTCCTTCTTGCTTTTGCACTAAAACTGGTGAGCCAGTGATCCCACTGGGGGTGTATAGCCAGAAGGGGAGGGGCCTTACACTTTTTAGTGTAATTGCTTTGTGTGGCCTCCGGAGGCAGTGCTATACACCCAATCGTCTGGGTCTCCCAATAAGAGCTAGAAGAAAAGGAATTTACGGTAAGTAACAAAATTCCCTTCTTTTCGGTGCGCTTCTGCCATGTAAACACACCAAAAATGCATGTGTGTCTTGTACCTGTAGATTTTCTTCATCTAATGTAAAGGCCCCTTTACACACTGAGACTTTCTAGCGATCCCACCAGCGATCCCAACCTGGCCGGGATCGCTACAAAGTCTCTGGTGAGCTGTCAAACAGGCAGACCTGGCCAACGACGCAACAGCGATCCGGACCTGCAGAACGACCTAGCTAGTCATTGGGGACGTTGTAAAGCAGCTTTTTGAAAGGGAAGTCGCTAACGAAGTCGCTGTAAAGTCCCCTTTACACACTGAGACTTTGCTGCACAGCGGGAAACAAAGGACCAAAGAATGGTCCTGAACGATTTGTAGCGATCACAACTTCACAGCAGGGGCCAGGTCGCTGATGTGTTTCACACACTGCAATGTCGCTGGGGAGGTCGCTATAACGTCACAAAACCGGTGACGTTACAGCGATGTCGTTTGCGATGTTGCAGTGTGTAAAGCCACCTTTAGTCTATGGGGATAATCCGCACAGAAATCTCAGCATTCCTGCAAGAGAAATTGCCATTCTGCGGATTGGGAAAACACTCCACAGATGAGATTACACAGCGTAAAAAAGGAGCTCATTAATTAAAAGGAGCTGTTAATCCCTTCCACTTTACTGGAACTGTACAAAGCAGCATTTAGATTTGGCAAAAATACGCAGCGTCCAGATAACTCTGATCGTGGGCACATAGCCTTAAAGGGAATCTGTTAGGTTTTTGTTTCAGTGCCTTGCAAATGCATTCACCCCGTTGCCAGTTTTCATGTTTTGCTATCTCACAACCTTGGATGTCACTTTTTTTTTTTTTTTTTTTTGTTTTAGGATTCTCATCAGTTCATGTACAGAACATGGCTACAACTGTGAACATTTGGTTTTCATTTTATTGTGAAGCAAACGACAAATAGGACAAATTAACTGAGAACGTCAGTGTGCATAACTATTCACAGCACCAAGTGGCTTTGGATAAGTCTCTGAGCTTTCCACATCTTACCACTGGGAATTTTGCCAATTCCTCAAGGCAAAACTGCTCCAGTTCCTTCAAGTTAGATGGTTTCCTCTGGTGAACAGCAATCTTCAAGTCTGCCCACATATTCCCAATTGGGTTAAGGTCAGGGCTTTGACTAGACCACTCCTAGTACATTTACACATTTCCCCTTAAACCACTTGTGTGTTGCTTTAGCAGTAGCTTTGGGTCATTGTCTTGTTGGAAGGTGAACCTCGATCCCAGTCTTTAATCACTGATAGACTGAAACAGGTTTTGCTAAAGAACATCCTTGTATTTCACACCATTCATCTTCCCCTTGACTCGAACCATTTTCCCCTGTCTCCTCTGCCAAAAAACATCCCCACAGCATGATGCTGCCACCACCATGTTTCTCTTTGGGGATTGTGTTCTTTGGGTGATGAGCAGTGTGTGTTTGGCACCAATCATAGCATTTACCTTGGTGGCCAAAAAATTCAATTATGGTCTCATTTGACCTCAGCGCCTTCCTCCATACATTTGGGGAGTCTCCTGCATGTCTTTTGGCAATCTCAAAATAAGCCTTTGAATTTTTGGCTGTAAACAAAGGCTTTTTTTCTGGCCACTCCTCCATAAAGGCAGCTCTATGGAGTGTACGGCTTATTGTGGTTTTAGGGACACATACTCCAGTCTCTGCTTAGGAACTCAGAAGATCTATCAGGGTTTTACCTGTGGTCTCTGTGCTAACTCTGATTTATGCGCTCCTTGCCTGGGTTGAGTGTTTTTTGTGGGCGGCCTTCTCTTGGCAGGTTAATTGTAGTACTATGTTCTTTTGATTTGATGATAATGGATTTGATGGTGCTCCCGGGATCATCAGAGATTGGGATATTTTTGTAGAACTCAACCCTGACTTGTGCTTTTCTCCACTTTGTCTCTGACTTGGTTGGAGATCTCCTTGATCTTCATGGTGTTGTTTGGTTAGTGGTGCCTTTTGCTTAATGGTGTTGTGGTCTTTCAGAAAAGCTGCGTGTATATACTGACAGACCTCTGGACACTTAAGGGGGCTTTACACGCTGCGATATCGCTAACGATTTATCGTCGGGGTCACGGTGTTTGTGACGCACATCCGGCGTCGTTAGCGACATCGCAGCGTGTGACACGTACGAGCGACCTTCAACGATCACAAAAGTGGTAAAAATCGTTGGTGTTGGAGAGGTCGTCCAAACGCCAAATATCATTGTCTGGTGAGTAGCTATGTGTGACATTGCAGGAACAAGGAACATCTCCTTACCTGCGTCCACCGGCAATGAGGAATGAAGGAGGTGGGCGGGATGTTCGGCCCGCTCATCTCCGCCCCTCCTCTGCTATTGGACGGCTGCTTAGTGACATCGCTATGATGCCGAACGAACCGCCGCCTTAGAAAGAAGGCGGTTCGTCGGTCACAGCGACGTCGCTAGGCAGGTAAGAAGTTTGACGGGTGTAAGCGATGTTGTGTGCCACGAGCAGCGATTTGCCCGTGACCCACAACCGATGGGGGCGGGTACGCACGCTAGTAATATCAATACCGCTATCGCAGCGTGTAAAGTACCCATTAGATTGCAAACAGGTGGGCTTCCTTTCACTAAGCATGTGACTTATGAGGGTAATTGCTTGTACCAGAATTTTTTAGGGGCTTCATAGCAAAGGGGGTGAATACGGTACATATTCATGTGGTAATTTTTAGTTACTTTTTCCCCATAAATGTAATTCTTGGGGAATTAAATTTTTCTCACGCCACTTCCCCAACTTAGACTATTTAGTGCTGATGAATCACATGTAAATCAGATTACAAAAATGTTTAAATACCGATTGTAATGGAACAAAATAGGTAGAAAGCCAAAGGGGGTGAATACACAAGCCACTGTACCTCATCTGAGTTAAGCATGATGTAGGGTGAGACCCTGAATCCAACTTGTATTATTGAGATTACAGGGTGCAGCAGTTGTGACACAATCAGAATTCTTAGATGTAGCAGAGCTGAGAGAGCTGCTCCCGTCCACACCTGGCTCTCTGTGTACAATGTCTATAGTCTGTGAGCTACTTATCACAGGAGGGGATAGTAGTGATCCTGCTCTTGGGATAAAACCTTCTGTGTAAGTAAACCGTACACAGCTTGATAAATGACACATCACTGAAATCTGTGTTTTAACTCCTACATCATGCTGTTCTCAGATTACATAGCAAAAACCTGCTATAGACTCCCTTTGAAAAAGGGGCTCTCCAAGAATGTAAATGGCCCCATGACCTAATTCACCCAGCAGCCTTTCCTAGCCACGTGTCAGGATGGGCTGCAGTCTGAAGCATCACCGCTCGCGAGACCTGCGTAGCAACTGACAGAAGGAGCTGAAAAGAGTGTGACAGGAGAAGAACTAAATCCCCAATCTTTGCTTAGGATATGGCTCTGCCGTTAGTTGAGACACAGGTCTTGGGATCTGCGTTTCTTCAGACTGCAGCCCATGCTGACGTGACTAGGACACGCTGTCATCTGAATTCTGTGACCAGGTGCTGTTCAGTGATTGACAGTCTTCCATGTAGTATGACTGCATGCTGAGATAGCTGTCAGTCACTAGTAGCACCGTCCACTGAACTTGTGTACCAGAGATTTCATTGAGTAAGACAAATTATATTGAATCCCACAAACTTATATATCATTCTGCTCCGCTTCTCCTTCTATATAACATGATCAGACCCTTGTAATGTTTGATAAGCTCCCTTTAATTGGGGAAGGAACGTCAGGTCGTCTTAACAATGCTCCCGTGATAAATCCCTTACAAGTAACGCTGGAGGGATGATAATCCTGGGAAGATGTCAGATTTATGTGACTTGTGAAACATTGCTTTGACATCTAAAGACACCTGCACATACATACAGGGGCTGCTTATCTATGCGCCGTTTTGTGTTTGTGATCTCACCTTTGATCATTTTGTTTTCCTCCCCCAGACGAGGTTAGTACAGAACCAGCCGTACGACGAAAGCCTAGAGATAAACGACTCCGAAGAGGTCGCAAGCATTCACTCTCCAACTCCAAGAAAACCAGGCAAGAGGGAGATCGCACACATGGAGACTGTAACAGTACTGAAATATGGAAAAACTCACACTTGATTTTTTGTTTTTTTTTTTTGCTCCACCAGCTCCTTTGAAGCATTCTTCAGCTAAAGGAAAAGTCATGACAGACCCAAATATCAGCAGTGAAGAAGAGGAAAGTACTACGGTAATATTACGATATTGTACTCTGATGGCATCTTCTTCCGCAGACATACCCTGTTCTCTTCTCAGACAGGCTTACATGACTACAGACTGCGACTGGAAAAGCTAAAAGGAAACCATTCATGTAAATGTATCGAGGACCTGTCCACAGGAGTGGCCATTTTTTTGCTCCGTAGTTATTCCCACTGCTCCCCTGACTATTCAGCTGTTTGTTTTTTTACTTTTGATCGATCATACATTCTGAGATATTTGGCCTTTTTATTCAGTGCTACTTTTTCATGGACTTTACCAAAGGGGCATGGCTCACAGGATAGGTATGTCGAGCAAACCACGCCCCTTTGGAAAAGACATACAAATGTCCTTATCTCTGGAACTGTCTTAAAAAAAAAAAATACACTGGGCATCAGTGGGAATAAAACTAACAATAAACATGAGCAAAAACTGGCCACTTTTGACCAGGTGACAGATCCTCTTTAAAGAGGTTGTTTGTGCACTAATAAAACCATCCCGTAGAATGCTATACAATAACTTCTCCACATCTCCTGGTCCAAAGTGCTCCGGGTTTTCTAGCAGTCCCTGTGCTTCCTGCTTGGTCTAGATAGGCTTGTGACCCCTGCAGCCAGTCCAGAGCCTCAGCGGTTGGATTACTGAAAGTGGCTATGTACTTCCAGTTGGGCCAATCCTTTCAGTTGCTGCTAATTATAAACCTTTGTATATCCTGTTATATTTAACCCCTTAGCGCACATAGTACCAATACATAGCTCGCATCGGTTGCATATGAAGCCAGCTATGTTATAAAAGCAACATATGTCTCCAAGAACATTGACAGGCACTCTCTCCAATCAATGCTGGTTAACCGTTTAAATATCGCTGACAATGGCATTTTAATCTAGCGGTCGCTGCTGTGACCACAAGTACCAATGAATTACCATAACTGCAATCTCCTTACTCCTGTGAAGCCCAGCCATAGGCTAAGCTTCATAGGAGAGCATGATTGCATATTCAACACACATGTAAAGGATTGTAGATTCATCAACAACAAATAAAGTGTAAAAAGTAAGAAAAAAAATATATATGTATATGTATGTATATATATATGTATGTATATATATATATATATATATATATATATATATATAATATATATGTGTGTATATATATATATATTTCTCAATATTTTACTTTACCCTTCTTAAAAATAGACACAGTGATACCACATATGTTTATCAAAGTGTAGAACACAGTAAACACTATTAAAAGAAAAAGTATCAGAATTGTGTTCCAGTTTGCCCTCCTACCTGGAAAAAAAATAAAGTAAGCGATCTACCCCCAATTGGTATCAATAAAACAGTCAGTGGAAAAAATGTACCTTTTTACTAGTGCCATAAAAAAGCGACAAATTATTTTTTTTTCCACCAAACATAGTTTTAATGAGTGTTTTTTGTTTTTTTTTGTCATAATAGTACTGACTTAGAGAATCAGGTTGTTACATCATTTTTTCACTTTATAATGAACCTAGTTAAAGCAAAACGTTAAAAACACCACAGTGTAATTGCGCGGCTCATATTTATCCTGCGCTCTACGCTGCACGTTTACACCCGGCATTACCTGTAAATCTCTGAAAAATGTGATTCAAATATAATTCCCAATGGAAAATTGACTGTAATGAGGCAGAGGGAATCACTTTGAACTCCTGTATGGCCTGTGGTCCAGCTGTGTCCATCTTTTTAGGTGTAACAATGTAATTATATAGTATAATATTTTGTGACACACCTGTAGTGTCAATATTCTCACTGCACCCCCAGATGATTTCATTGAAGGATGCAATTTGTAAAATGGGGTCACTTGTGGGGGGTTTCTGCTGTTCTAGCACCTCAGGGACTCTGCCAATGTGACATGGCACCTGCCAACCATTCCAGCAAAATCTGAATTTAAATATGGCACTCCTTCCCTTCTTCAACTTGCACTGTGCCTCAAAAGTAGCTTTCAATCACATATGCGGTATCACCGTACTCAGGAGAAATTGCACAACAAATTGTATCGTGCATTTTCTCTTGTTACTCTTGTGAAGACAAAAGATTTTGAGTTAAAGCAACATTTCTCTTTCGTTTCATTGGGGGACACAGGACCGTGGGTGTATGCTGCTGTGACTAGGAGGCTGACACTAAGTAGACAAAAAAGGTTAACTCCTCCCTAGCAGTGTACACCCTGAGACGGAGGCGGACTTAAATCAGTTTTTGCTTAGTGTCGTAGGAGGCTGATGTGGGCTCTCTCAGCCCCCCTCAGCCACATTTTTCTTGCGTATTTTTTTCATTTTTTCTCGGCGACGCTCATCGCGCTCATTCTCCTGCTTCTCTGTTTCTGCAGGTGTCGCCTATTTTCGCCCTCATTCCCTCCAGCCCTGTGGGTACCACTCCCCAGGGTCGCAGAGGTTTGAGATGTCGGGACCACTCCCCCGTCCATTCCCGTGGTACCACTCCCGGGTTTGCATGTGGGGCAGATCCTACATGGGCACCCCTGATCCGCCCTGCGGAATCACCCCAAAGGGCGCACAGGGACAAACTTCAGAGGCTGGACCCCCGCAGCGTTTTCATCTCGGATGGGGTCCGCATTGCTGCCTACAATCGCAGGGGAGTTTTTCTACCCCCACCCGGCGTCCACCTCTCTGCCTCTCCGGACGCCTCTCCACGCGTCCCTGGAGCCCACAGCCTTACCTTCAGGTGTGCGCTGCACACAGGCAAGTGCAGAGCCCTCTGCCTGCACACCGGACCATCCCTGGAGCGGCGCCGCAGATGTCAGGTAGGACAGTCTTCCCCTACCTTCTCCCCCTCGAGCGGCTGAAAATTTAGGCCCCGATCTCTGCCTAGTCTCCCTGCGTCCCAGCCACGCCCCCTGCTGTAGCGCTATTGGCTGGCTGGCCGTTCTGCCCCCGACTCCGCCCACTGCTCAGCCTCCAGGCATCAGTGTGGGCGGTGGATGCCCTGTTTCCCCACCCTCACACGGCCGCTCCCCCAGCCAACTCCAGCTTCCCATCGCCATTTTGCTCACACAGGCAGATTAGCTGTAATCTGTCAGTTATGTGGTTGTAAGCAGAGTGTAAAGGATCTCTAATCACACAAGATCGATTTCATGTGAATGGACTGCTGATGTATGACAACTCACGATATAATACATGTAGAATTCACAAATTAGGTAAAAAATCTCAGTTTTATGTGGTTTTTAACCCCAGAATTTTTTTTCTACAATTTAGAAAAAAAAAGAAGAAAAAAAAGATTTCTTTCCAGATTTCATGATTCACTTTCAGCATGTCTATAGCACCGTTCTGCGGTGCGTCTGCCAAGATGCCGCCTCCTATTGGATTCTGCAGGTCTCTCGGTATCATTCGGATTTAATTGCCCTAATGTTGATGTCTTGATTCTCTCATATTTTTAAATAGACAGAATCTGACAGGAACTGTATTACCAGGAACGCCCTCAGGGGAAGGCTACTGCTTCTAGCAAACAAGTAGATATGCTTAGTACCAGACAACCCCTTTAGATCATATATCTGTGGGGCTTCAACCCTGTCTTTTCCTAACAATGACGCAGCAGCGCCCTGATTTTCCCTGGCTCCGGCGTGACCGGGATCCCTCTCGACTGGTAGGCAGCACACAGCATCTGGGTGCGATTGCTCCTATGGAGATAGCCCTCATGTATGAGCGACAGTTTAGTCGTTCTCCTGTCTCCGGCCTAGCAGTCCCAGCGAGAGTACCTTTGCATAATCCTGCTCCGCCCGACCCAAACAGTTTCCCGTGCCTTGGTGTAGTTCCCCTAGGTCAGGATGTCCAGCTATGCTCTGGCTGCTCTGCAGACCCGTAACATCCACAGGACTCCTCTCCCGACGCCTCAGATGCCACCGCGCAGTCTCCGATCCTGCAGGGCCCTGCGTTCCGCCCTTTCCCGACTAGTTGGCGTCCCTGTCACACTCCGTAGGTTCCCTCTCTGAGGTTTCTCGGACCGTCGCGCGTTCAGCCCTCCACAGGCCTAGCGCAGTCTCCTCAGTAGGAAGTGAGCTCCGGCCCACGGTCCTCTGCTACTCGGAAGCGGACCCGCCAGGTCTCATCTTCAGCGCCTTTCCAGGCTTCACTCTCATCCCCAGGTCCAGACTACCACTCCTCCGACCTCCCGGGTGATGATTCAGATGCAGCACCTCTGCTGGATTCCGTACAAGCGGCTGATGTTCGGCGCATGGTGGATAGCCTGGTAGAAGCGGTGAATCAGTCTCTGAGTATACAGGTGGATCCCGTATCTTTTCAGAGCACCCATGTCCCCTTTCAGCGGACGAGGCGAGTCCATAACGCATTCAGTGGACATCATGAGTTCTCTGAGTTACAAAGCAACCACAGGCAACAGCCAGTCACGGTATGTACCGGCGGTAAGTCCATTATTTTACATTATCCCTTCTCTGAAGGGCTCCGAGAAGAATGGGCAAACTCCCCTGTGGTCAGACCGCCAGCTCCCGCCTGACTTCTCACTCCTAACAGTGCGTCTCTCAGGGACTCCACAGACCGTACCATTCACAGGTGGGCCCGCTCTGTCTTCGAGCCATCAGGAACTTCCTTTTCCCCGGCCCTTGCCTTGGTTTGGGTTGCGAAGCCGCTATGTCCTGGACGGACATGCTGCGCAGGGACTCTGTGCCTTCTCTGCCATTCCGGAACTGGCTAACATCTCTTCGCAGATCACACTCGCGGGTGAGTACCTTCACTACGCAGCCCTGGCGCCTGCCAATGGAGCGGCCCAGGTCCCTGCAACAGTGTAGCTATCCTCCGAGCCCTCAGGCTCAGGACCTGGAACGCAGGTCTGGCTTCTGAGGGTAGCTGGCTTCCCCTCCGTCTTAGGGGAGCGCCTTTTAGGACCTAGGTTAGTCCAACTGATCTCTGAGGCTACGGGAGAAAAGAGTACTCTTCTTCCCTATTTTCGGCCAAAGCCGTCCGGAACTCCTCATCCTCAAAAAACATCCTCCCCTCGGAGGGACAAGGGGGCTCCGTCTTTTATGCCCAATCCCTCCTGGCGTTCACGTCCCCACTAGTCCACAAAGTCCACTTCCAGGTCTCAGCGCCGCTTCTCCAAATGACTTGCGGTCTGCGGAGAGCTGCGCCAGTCTAGTGGGGGGCTTCTGTCCCCCTCCAGCAGATCTACCTCCCATTAGAGGCAGATCCTAGGTCAGAGAAATCAGTCTCAGACTACGAAATAGATTCGATTCATTGCCACAAGACGTTTTTTCCGTTCTCGCCCTCCTGAGTCTCCTGTGCGTGGGCGCGTGTTCCTCCCCTCCATGGGGTCGTTCCTCCACTCTGGACTTGTGGCAACAGTCCCACCATCAGAACTTTTCCAGCGGTTTTTATTGCAGTCTCTTGTGTTCCCCAAGAGGGTCGGCTCGGTCCGCCCCCTCCTCGACCCGGAGTTTTTCTAGCAGGTCCGTGAGACCTCGAGCATTTTGCATGGAGTTCCTCCGCTCCGTGTTCATCTCCATTGAAGTCGGTGAGGTTCTGACGTCGCTGGACATTCAAGACTCCTACCTGGCAGGTAGTCCTCGCTTCAAGCAAATGGTCCCTCAACAGGGAAAGCCTCAACCAGATCGGCGGCAGATAAAAGACTCCGAAGGTGGTCCTAATGACCTCCCGATTCGACTGGCAGGTTCCATGGTTCATCGCGGGCTACCACGACCACCTGCCGCTAGGGGTCGACGTGTGGACCCAGTGCAGGCCCCCGTACTTCTTTCCACTGCAGCCCCTGATCCCGAAGGTTCTTAAGAACATCAGGGCGGAAGGATTTCCAGCCATTCTAATTGCTCCAGAGGGGCCCAGACTAGCATGGTTCGCGGAACTTCTTCAGGACCCACGCTGTCCTCCCGGGACGCCTTCCAGACCGTCCAGCTCCTTGTTGGCAGAGCCTTCTCTCTCTCTCTCTCTCGATCTCTCTCGATCTCTCTCGATCTCTCTCGATCTCTCTCGATCTCTCTCGATCTCTCTCGATCTCTCTCGATCTCTCTCGATCTCTCTCGATCTCTCTCGATCTCTCTCGATCTCTCTCGATCTCTCTCGATCTCTCTCGATCTCTCTCGATCTCTCTCGATCTCTCTCGATCTCTCTCGATCTCTCTCGATCTCTCTCGATCTCTCTCGATCTCTCTCGATCTCTCTCGATCTCTCTCGATCTCTCTCGATCTCTCTCGATCTCTCTCGATCTCTCTCTCGATCTCTCTCTCGATCTCTCTCGATCTCTCTCTCGATCTCTCTCTCGATCTCTCTCTCGATCTCTCTCTCGATCTCTCTCTCGATCTCTCTCTCGATCTCTCTCTCGATCTCTCTCTCGATCTCTCTCTCGATCTCTCTCTCGATCTCTCTCTCGATCTCTCTCGATCTCTCTCGATCTCTCTCGATCTCTCTCGATCTCTCTCGATCTCTCTCGATCTCTCTCGATCTCTCTCGATCTCTCTCGATCTCTCTCTCTCTCGATCTCTCTCTCTCTCGATCTCTCTCGATCTCTCGATCTCTCTCGATCTCTCGATCTCTCTCGATCTCTCGATCTCTCTCTCTCTCTCTCGATCTCTCTCTCTCTCTCTCGATCTCTCTCTCGATCTCTCTCGATCTCTCTCTCGATCTCTCTCGATCTCTCTCGATCTCTCTCGATCTCTCTCGATCTCTCTCGATCTCTCTCTCGATCTCTCTCTCGATCTCTCTCTCGATCTCTCTCTCGATCTCTCTCGATCTCTCTCGATCTCTCTCGATCTCTCTCGATCTCTCTCGATCTCTCTCGATCTCTCTCGATCTCTCTCGATCTCTCTCGATCTCTCTCGATCTCTCTCGATCTCTCTCGATCTCTCTCTCGATCTCTCTCTCTCTCGATCTCTCGATCTCTCTCGATCTCTCTCTCTCGATCTCTCTCGATCTCTCGATCTCTCTCGATCTCTCGATCTCTCTCTCTCTCGATCTCTCTCTCTCTCGATCTCTCTCTCTCTCGATCTCTCTCTCTCTCGATCTCTCTCTCTCTCTCGATCTCTCTCTCTCGATCTCTCTCTCTCTCGATCTCTCTCTCTCTCGATCTCTCTCTCTCTCGATCTCTCTCTCTCTCGATCTCTCTCTCTCTCGATCTCTCTCTCTCTCTCGATCTCTCTCTCTCGATCTCTCTCTATCTCTCTCTATCTCTCTCTCTCTCTCTCTCTCTCTCTCGATCTCTCTCGATCTCTCTCGATCTCTCTCGATCTCTCTCTATCTCTCTCGATCTCTCTCTATCTCTCTCTCTCTCTCTCGATCTCTCTCTCTCTCTCTCGATCTCTCTCTCTCTCTCTCGATCTCTCTCGATCTCTCTCGATCTCTCTCGATCTCTCTCGATCTCTCTCGATCTCTCTCGATCTCTCTCGATCTCTCTCGATCTCTCTCTCGATCTCTCTCGATCTCTCTCTCTCTCGATCTCTCTCTCTCTCGATCTCTCTCTCTCGATCTCTCTCTCTCTCGATCTCTCTCGATCTCTCGATCTCTCTCTCTCTCGATCTCTCTCTCTCTCTCTCGATCTCTCTCTCTCTCGATCTCTCTCTCTCTCGATCTCTCTCTCTCTCGATCTCTCTCTCTCTCGATCTCTCTCTCTCTCTCTCGATCTCTCTCTCTCTCGATCTCTCTCTCTCTCGATCTCTCTCTCTCTCGATCTCTCTCTCTCGATCTCTCTCTCTCGATCTCTCTCTCTCGATCTCTCTCTCTCTCGATCTCTCTCTCTCTCGATCTCTCTCTCTCTCGATCTCTCTCTCTCTCGATCTCTCTCTCTCTCTCGATCTCTCTCTCTCTCTCGATCTCTCTCTCTCTCTCGATCTCTCTCTCTCGATCTCTCTCTCTCTCGATCTCTCTCGATCTCTCTCTCTCTCTCGATCTCTCTCTCTCTCTCGATCTCTCTCTCTCTCTCGATCTCTCTCTCTCTCTCGATCTCTCTCTCTCTCTCGATCTCTCTCTCTCTCTCTCTCTCTCTCTCTCTCTCGATCTCTCTCGATCTCTCTCGATCTCTCTCGATCTCTCTCGATCTCTCTCGATCTCTCTCGATCTCTCTCGATCTCTCTCGATCTCTCTCGATCTCTCTCGATCTCTCTCGATCTCTCTCTCGATCTCTCTCGATCTCTCTCTCTCTCGATCTCTCTCTCTCTCGATCTCTCTCTCTCGATCTCTCTCTCTCTCGATCTCTCTCGATCTCTCGATCTCTCTCTCTCTCGATCTCTCTCTCTCTCTCTCGATCTCTCTCTCTCTCGATCTCTCTCTCTCTCGATCTCTCTCTCTCTCGATCTCTCTCTCTCTCGATCTCTCTCTCTCTCTCTCGATCTCTCTCTCTCGATCTCTCTCTCTCGATCTCTCTCTCTCTCGATCTCTCTCTCTCTCGATCTCTCTCTCTCTCGATCTCTCTCTCTCTCGATCTCTCTCTCTCTCTCGATCTCTCTCTCTCTCTCGATCTCTCTCTCTCTCTCGATCTCTCTCTCTCGATCTCTCTCTCTCTCGATCTCTCTCGATCTCTCGATCTCTCTCTCTCTCGATCTCTCTCTCTCTCGATCTCTCTCGATCTCTCTCGATCTCTCTCGATCTCTCTCTATCTCTCTCGATCTCTCTCTATCTCTCTCTCTCTCTCTCGATCTCTCTCTCTCTCTCTCGATCTCTCTCTCTCTCTCTCTCTCTCTCTCTCGATCTCTCTCGATCTCTCTCGATCTCTCTCGATCTCTCTCGATCTCTCTCGATCTCTCTCGATCTCTCTCGATCTCTCTCGATCTCTCTCTCGATCTCTCTCGATCTCTCTCTCTCTCGATCTCTCTCTCTCTCGATCTCTCTCTCTCGATCTCTCTCTCTCTCGATCTCTCTCGATCTCTCGATCTCTCTCTCTCTCTCGATCTCTCTCTCTCTCTCTCGATCTCTCTCTCTCTCGATCTCTCTCTCTCTCGATCTCTCTCTCTCTCGATCTCTCTCTCTCTCGATCTCTCTCTCTCTCTCGATCTCTCTCTCTCGATCTCTCTCTCTCGATCTCTCTCTCTCGATCTCTCTCTCTCTCGATCTCTCTCTCTCTCGATCTCTCTCTCTCTCGATCTCTCTCTCTCTCGATCTCTCTCTCTCTCTCGATCTCTCTCTCTCTCTCGATCTCTCTCTCTCTCTCGATCTCTCTCTCTCTCTCGATCTCTCTCTCTCTCTCTCTCTCTCTCGATCTCTCTCGATCTCTCTCGATCTCTCTCGATCTCTCTCGATCTCTCTCGATCTCTCTCGATCTCTCTCGATCTCTCTCGATCTCTCTCTCGATCTCTCTCGATCTCTCTCTCTCTCGATCTCTCTCTCTCTCGATCTCTCTCTCTCGATCTCTCTCTCTCTCGATCTCTCTCGATCTCTCGATCTCTCTCTCTCTCGATCTCTCTCTCTCTCTCTCGATCTCTCTCTCTCTCGATCTCTCTCTCTCTCGATCTCTCTCTCTCTCGATCTCTCTCTCTCGATCTCTCTCTCTCGATCTCTCTCTCTCGATCTCTCTCTCTCTCGATCTCTCTCTCTCTCGATCTCTCTCTCTCTCGATCTCTCTCTCTCTCGATCTCTCTCTCTCTCTCGATCTCTCTCTCTCTCTCGATCTCTCTCTCTCTCTCGATCTCTCTCTCTCGATCTCTCTCTCTCTCGATCTCTCTCGATCTCTCGATCTCTCTCTCTCTCGATCTCTCTCTCTCTCTCTCGATCTCTCTCTCTCTCGATCTCTCTCTCTCTCGATCTCTCTCTCTCTCGATCTCTCTCTCTCTCGATCTCTCTCTCTCTCTCGATCTCTCTCTCTCGATCTCTCTCTCTCGATCTCTCTCTCTCGATCTCTCTCTCTCTCGATCTCTCTCTCTCTCGATCTCTCTCTCTCTCGATCTCTCTCTCTCTCTCGATCTCTCTCTCTCTCTCGATCTCTCTCTCTCTCTCGATCTCTCTCTCTCTCTCTCTCTCTCTCGATCTCTCTCTCTCTCTCTCGATCTCTCTCGATCTCTCTCGATCTCTCTCGATCTCTCTCGATCTCTCTCGATCTCTCTCGATCTCTCTCTCGATCTCTCTCGATCTCTCTCTCTCTCGATCTCTCTCTCTCTCGATCTCTCTCTCTCGATCTCTCTCTCTCTCGATCTCTCTCGATCTCTCGATCTCTCTCTCTCTCGATCTCTCTCTCTCTCTCTCGATCTCTCTCTCTCTCGATCTCTCTCTCTCTCGATCTCTCTCTCTCTCGATCTCTCTCTCTCTCGATCTCTCTCTCTCTCTCGATCTCTCTCTCTCGATCTCTCTCTCTCGATCTCTCTCTCTCGATCTCTCTCTCTCGATCTCTCTCTCTCGATCTCTCTCTCTCTCGATCTCTCTCTCTCTCGATCTCTCTCTCTCTCGATCTCTCTCTCTCTCGATCTCTCTCTCTCTCTCGATCTCTCTCTCTCTCTCGATCTCTCTCTCTCTCGATCTCTCTCTCTCTCGATCTCTCTCTCTCGATCTCTCTCTCTCTCGATCTCTCTCGATCTCTCGATCTCTCTCTCTCTCGATCTCTCTCTCTCTCTCTCGATCTCTCTCTCTCTCGATCTCTCTCTCTCTCGATCTCTCTCTCTCTCGATCTCTCTCTCTCTCGATCTCTCTCTCTCTCTCGATCTCTCTCTCTCGATCTCTCTCTCTCGATCTCTCTCTCTCTCGATCTCTCTCTCTCTCGATCTCTCTCTCTCTCTCGATCTCTCTCTCTCTCTCGATCTCTCTCTCTCTCGATCTCTCTCTCTCTCGATCTCTCTCTCTCTCTCGATCTCTCTCTCTCTCTCGATCTCTCTCTCTCTCTCGATCTCTCTCTCTCTCTCTCTCGATCTCTCTCGATCTCTCTCTATCTCTCTCTCTCTCTCTCGATCTCTCTCTCTCTCTCTCGATCTCTCTCGATCTCTCTCTCTCTCTCTCGATCTCTCGATCTCTCTCTCGATCTCTCTCTCGATCTCTCTCTCGATCTCTCTCTCGATCTCTCTCTCGATCTCTCTCTCGATCTCTCTCTCGATCTCTCTCTCGATCTCTCTCTCGATCTCTCTCTCGATCTCTCTCTCGATCTCTCTCTCGATCTCTCTCTCGATCTCTCTCTCGATCTCTCTCTCGATCTCTCTCGATCTCTCTCGATCTCTCTCGAACCCAGAGGTCCTAAAATTTGACAGTCTGGCTACTGTATCCTGGGTAATACCTGAGGCAGGTTTTTCGACATAGTTAATACAGACAATGATTACAGTCAGGTTTCTATCTTCTGCGAGAATCCACTACCGCACGGGGAGCGTTCTTCCTTCGGTGGCCTGAACAACACAGCATCTCTTCTCCCTCCCATCAAGGCAGGTCTAGATGCGAGTCTCACATTCTCCACACTTAAAAAGCCAAGTGTCGGCTCTGTCAATCCTGTTTCAGAAGTCTCTCGCTTCTCGTCCACGGATCAAGGCCTTCATTCAGGGATTTGTCCATCCAGCTCCGCCTTATCGTCGGCCACTAGAACTGTGGGATCTTATGCTAGGGCTGGATTTGCTTCAAGGTCCGCCGTTTGCACCGTTCGAGATTCCTTCCTTCTCACTGGTTGTGGAAGAGTGGTGTTCCTCGTTGCCATCACTTCTCTGCGAAGAACGTCAGAGCTAAAGGGTCTTTTGGTACTTACCCCTTTTTGGATTTGTCTCCAGGACAAGGTCGTGCTCGGGCCGACTCCCTCCCTTCTGCCTAGGGCAGTCTCGCCATTCCAGTCAAATGAGGAGTTTGTTTTCTCTGTCCTCCGGTCCTGGTCCTTCTCACAGCCTCAAGAAGGTCTTCCATACTCTGGACCTGGTGCGAGCCCTCACACTCTGTGCCTACAGGACCGCACCTTCCCGTAAAACAGTCGTGCTGTTCATCATCCCATCCGGACCCAAAAGGGACATGCTGGTACCAAGGGCCTCAATTGCCAGATGGATCCGTTCCGCCATTTCCGAGGACTCTTGGATAAAGGACAGATCTCCACCACGGGCAGTAAAGGCACACAGATCTCCACCACGGGCAGTAAAGGCACACTCTACTAGTGCAGTGGGAACCTTTTTGGCCGATTACGCATTAGACGTCGGCCGACCAGGTCCGTAGCACCGCCGCCTGGTCTAGTCTGCATTCCTGTAACAACTTCTACCAGGTTCACACCCAAGCATCGGCAGAGGCCAGTCTTGGGAAATAGCTTTTGCAGGTGGCAGTAGCACACCTGTACAAGGCGGGTACATTCACTTCTTGGGCAAGCCCGCCGAGGGAGGCCGTTTTCCTTCCTATCTGCGGGGCTTGCCGCTCCCCACTCAGGGACTGCTTTTGGACGTCCCACGGTCCTGTCCCCCCCAATGAAACGAAAGAGAAGGATTTTTGTGTACTCACCGTAAAATCTCTTTCTCTGAGTCTTCATTGGGGGACACAGCACCCACCCTGCTTGTTTTGTTACATATTGACTGTCTATCTCAGTGGCCCGTGTTCCCTGGACTTGGGTCGCACGGCTACTTTGTTGAAGTTATTACCTTGACTTATGTATGGTTGTGTTTTTGTTCTCCACCTACTGCTTGTGCACTAAACTGATTTAAGTCCGCCTCCGGCTCAGGGTGTACACTGCTAGGGAGGAGCTAACCTTTTTTGTCTACTTAGTGTCAGCCTCCTAGTCACAGCAGCATACACCCACGGTCCTGTGTCCCCCAATGAAGACTCAGAGAAAGAGATTTTACGGTGAGTACACAAAAATCCTTCTTTTTGTGGTAATGTATTATTTTCATTTTCACTGCTCAACGTTAAAATAAAATTCTGTGAAGCACTTGGGAGTTCAAGGTGCTCACCAAACATCTAGATAAATTCCTTAAGGAGTCTAGTTTCCAAAATGGGGTCACTTGTGGGGGAGCTCCACTGTTTAGGCTCCTCAGTGACTCTCCAGATGGGACATGGCGTTCGCTAACGATATCAGACAATTTTGCGCTTTAAAAGTCAAATAGCGCTCCTTCCCTTCTGAGCCCTGCCGTGAAAATGCTAAATTTGGGGCTAAATGAACATTTTTGTGGTAAAAAGTAAAATTTTCATTTCTTCCTTCCAGATTGCTTTAGTTTCTGTGAATCATTAAAGGGTTAATCAACTTCTTGGCTGTGGTTTTGAGCAGTTTGAGGGGTGTAGTTTTTAGAATGGTGTCACTTTGGGGTATTTTCTGTCACCTAGGCCACTCAAAATCACTTTAAATGTGATGTGGTCCCAAAAAAAAAAAAATTCTGTACGAAAGATGAGAAATTGCTAATAAACTTTGAACCCTTCTAACTTCCTAATAAAAAAAAATTATGTTTCAAAAATTGCGCTGGTGTAAAGTAGATATGTGGGAAATGTTGTTTTTTAACCATTTTGTGTGACATAACTCTCTGTTTTAAGGGTATACAAATTCAGAGTTTGAAAGTTGCAAGATTTTTGACAAATTTCCGATATTTTCACAAATAAACTAAAAAAATATCTTAACCTTACCACTGACATGAATACAATATGTCACAAAAAAAATCTCATAATCCCTGTTATCACGTTCCAGACTTATCTCATACAGTGACACTGGTCACAATTTAAAAATTGGCCTGGTCCGGAAGGTGAAAACCAGGCGAGGGTGAAGGGGTTAAAGAGCTGTAATTCCTAAACCCGTCCTTTTGATTAGGATGTGACTATCCTCAGATAAAAGCTGGGAGTCTCCATATTAAGCCCCACATTCATTATATAACTGTATCTTGAATATGTTTTGGTAAACAGCCCAAACTTGTGTCACTGTCCAAATATTTCTGGACCTAACTGTGTTACTGATCCATTAGAAAGGTGATACCTAGTCTAGGCTGGGACCTTTTTTTTCATAATGTGGTGCAATGATGTCCCCGCTTCCAGTTTGGCTCGTACGATTTGTGACAGTTCTTGTGAGTAAAACCTTCCTCTGTTTTTTGTATAAATTGTTTCCTGTTTTCTTTTTGCATTTTTATTTTTGCACATATGAAGAAAAAGAAGGCGTCTCATGGTGCTCCACGCCAGGATTTAAGTGAAGATGAAAATACAGATGATTCAGGGGATGATGACGATGACGATGACGACGACGATGATGATGAGGAGGATGACGATGATGATGAAGAAAATGGTGCTTCAAATGTAGGGTAAGAATAACGATTTATTATACAAAGTCTTTTTTTTTTTTGTATTTTCATGATAATACAGTTGTCAGTAGATATATTATGTCCACTAGTTTTGTGACATAAAAAGTGCTATTTTGGTGCCCATACCGTATTCGCACTAACACTGGTGACCTTTCACTCTTCACAAATGGCGAAGTAGAGAGTCGGGACCACCATGTGTTGACTCAAATTATAGATTTCAGTTTTCTTTTTGGAGCTTCCCCACATGTGCTAAAATGTTTGACAGGTTTGCAATTTTTCTTAATCAATTTTGCCCCTCTTGCTCCAGTGCACATCATTTTAAGACTGTGTAGGAAAGTCCAGTCCAGTCGCAAATGTGTATTTTCATCTTTGACATTTATGTCCTATCCACAGGATATGCTGTAATTGTCTGATAGATGACAGTCCTCAGAGCAGCTGGATTTTTCTCATTATTCTCAGTTATGGAAAATCCGTTTGTGGCCAGAAAGGTGTGTGTTTGACATTGTATGCTTGAATGGCGCTGTAGTCGGGTGCAGCGCTGTGCTCAGCTGTTCTCCAGTGCTATGGACTTCACCTCCTCCTGACTATTGTTCTGTGTCCAGGGATAAACTGGTGAACACAGGTCCCAATCACTGGTGTATGATGAGTAGGTGTTATTTTATGTAGATCGAATACCCCCTTACAGTAAACGCATGGCAGTGTGATGCTTTCATGTTTTACAACCTTTAATGTTTCCACCAGTTATGATCCTGCAGATTTTGAGCATCTTCCAGTAACGTCTGAAATTAAAGAGTTGTTCCAGTATATTACCAGGTAAGACTATTAAGTTCTATGGTATTTAATATTTCTGTTGGGATTGATGATATGTTACACATGGAATAAACTTACAAGGTCACTGTCTTTATATCAAACGTACAAACAAACATAAGAAACTTTGATATACAGTACAGACCAAAAGTTTGGACACACCTCATTCAATGAGTTTTTTCTTTATTTTCATGACTCTGAAAATTGTAGATTCACATTGAAGGCATCAAAACTATGGATTAAAACATATGGAATGGAATGAAATACTTAAAGTGTGAAACAACTGAAAATATGTCTTATATTCTATGTTCTTCAAAGTAGCAACCTTTTGCTTTCATTACTACTTTGCATACTCTTGGCATTCTCTTGATGAGCTTCAAGAGGTAGTCACTGCAAATGGTTATCCCAACAGTCTTGAAGGAGTTCCCAGAGATGCTTAGCACTTGTTGGCCCTTTTGCCTTCACTCTGCAGTCCAGCTCACCCCAAACCATCTCTATTGGGTTCAGGTCTGGTGACTGTGGAGACCAGGTCATCTGGCGTAGCACCCCATCACTCTCCTTCTTAGTCAGATAGCCCTTACACAGCCTGGAGGTGTGTTTGGGGTCATTGTCCTGTTGAAAAATAAATGATGGTCCAACTAAACGCAAACCGGATGGAATAGCACGCCGCTGCAAGATGCTGTGGTAGGCATGCTGGTGCTGTATGCCTTCAATTTTGAATAAATCCCCAACAGTGTCACCAGCAAAGCACCATCACACCTCCTCCTCCATGCTTCACGGTGGGAACTAGCCATGTAGAGTCCATCCATTTACCTTTTCTACAAAGACACAGTGGTTGGATCCAAAGATCTCAAATTTGGACTCATCAGACCAAAGCACAGATTTCCACTGGTCTAATGTCCTTTCCTTGTATTCTTTAGCCCAAAGAAGTCTCTTCTGCTTGTTGCCTGTCCTTAGCAGTGGTTTCCTAGCAGCTATTTTACCATGAAGGCCTGCTGCACAAAGTCTCCTCTTAACAGTTGTTCTAGAGATGAGAAGGTGTGTCCAAACCTTTGGTGTGTACTGTATTTCTTATTAGAAAAATATTCTTTCTCCACTCATGAGCGGCATCTTCTGCCTGTTAAACTCATCATCTGCTCTAAACAAAAAACACTTAAATCTATCTTGGTCAATAGAAGCTGGACTGTCAGTGCAGTGAGGTGTCAGGTTGCGCCTCTTATTATGGTCTTAGGAGACAGGAGGAGTGCGGAGCTGTCACCACACTGAGACCAGAAAAATTGTGCTGTAGCTTAAAATGTATTTGTCTGCAGTGCTGGATTCACAGGCACACCGCTCAGTTCTGCTGTATAATGACCTCTGCGCTGCTGCTTCAGAGTGCTACAGAGAAATAAGGCTATGTGCGCATGCTGCGTTCTGACTTGACAAATAAACTGCAGTGTTTTGACAACTAAACACAGCGTTTGACAAAAAAACCCATCCAAAACGCATGCATTTTGGATTCATTTTGAATGCGTTTTGGATGCATTTTTTTTTTTTTTTTTTTTTTATACAGTGCGGTCCCACTCGGCTCTGCTACATCCCCATAGAGCATGGCTGGCTGCGAGACAGAGCTGCACGATCAGAATGAACTCTGATGAACTTCACCCGACTTCATTGTCATTGCACAGCTCTCTGTGTGCCGGGGCTTGATTTGCGGTCATCGGTGACTGCAAATTCGTTGAGTGACTAAAGTGAGCCGTGCGATCAGCAGTGCCATCACTCAGGTCACCCTGCTTGTCACTCACTGGGTTATAGGCGACTGAAAGCTAGGGAGAGCGCCTGCAGAGAGGAAAACTGGGGATAAAATACAGGATACAATAATATCTAGGCCAGAGATGATTGTCCATGACAGCTTGTTCTGAAAAGTCTTAAATTGTTTCAGATATACGCCACAAGCCATAGATTTGGACCACAAGCTTAAACCTTTTATCCCAGACTTTATTCCAGCAGTGGGAGACATTGATGCATTTCTAAAGGTATGTTTTGTATTCATAACAAGTATATATTTTATATAGTCTATGTAAGTTATGAAGAGCACATAATCTGCATGTAACATGTGAAACTTGCTGTGAGTTTGGCTTGGTCAGTATTTCATCCCTCCATAACCTGCCGATATAAGCTGTTTGAGGAGCCCACAATGCTGGTGTAAGCGGTGCAGCATTTTCGATGGATTGTGTTGTCTACATGCCAACTACATAAAATATAGTGGCAGCTGTGCCGGGAATTGTAGTGTAGTCCCATTGAAGTGAATTTGGCAATGCCACAATAATCCTGCACTGTTGCTGCTTAGGTGATACAGAATAAACACTGAAGAGCCTGTAGTGCTTAAGCTAGGTCCATGGCCTTTTTAAACAGCTGATCGGCAAAGACGGAGAGGGTCCAACCCCATCTGATGATAGATCAATGTCCTATCCTAACTATAGACCATTCTCAGTTTTCTTTATCGTTCCTATGGGAGACCCAGACATTGGGTGTACAGCTTCTGCCTCCGGAGGACACACAAAGTACTACACTAAAAAGTGTAGCTCCTCCCTCTGAGCATATACACCCCCTGGATAACCAGATCTAGCCAGTTCAATGCTTTGTGTTCAGGAGGCATACATCGACACATGCATTCTCATCTGATTTTTCATTTTTGGAAAGAGTTTGAAGAAAAGCGGGTCCAAGCCTGGACTCCCGACATGTCCCTTCTCACCCCACTGTGTCGGCGGTGCTGTTAAGGTTGATTCCAAGGCTGGAGCCTTACATGCCGCGCTCCTTCACCATCCCTCGGGCTCTGGCTTGAAATGGGAGCCAGCACGGTTCTCCATGCTTTGCAGGAGACCGGTCTCCATCCGCAGCCCTTCAGGATCCTGCTGGACGGAGCACTCATCCCCAGGGACATGGCCCTGCGTCTCAGCAAGCTAAGTACCTGAGACGTTTATGTTGGGGGGTCCCAGTACTTTATTATGATGGTGTAACTTTTCTGACATTTCCGGCCGGTTCTCTGGTTGTCACCTGAGAACCGCGCCGATGGTGCCTGCGCGCCGGCCGCATCGCTTAAATTTAGGCCCCGGCTTCGCCGGAGGCCTACTTTCGATTTCACTGCCCTCGCATGTCAGTCATGCAGAGGGACAGTGCGGCTCCGCCCAGCGGCCGTTCGGCACAGGGGAGGGACACTCCTCTCTGAGTACATGTCCCCTCCCCTGTAAATCTCCTTGGCCTTCCAGATCCCGCTCTCAGAGCAGGTCCCGCCCCCTCTCCTCGTTCCGGCGCCATTTTCTCAGCGTTTTTCTCTGGATCAGCGCTGGCTGCAGCATCCCTGCTAAGCTGCTTGGGGGTCCGGGCTGTGGGATCTGGAGGGCACACAAATGGTCTGGTAAGCCACAACCTCCGGTTGTGGACCTTCTTATATACTCTCTGGGGGTCATTCTGGCTCAGAGCCCCCACTTCAGCAGCATGTCTCACACGAGGAGCAAGGCTGCAAGGCTGTACTCAATATGCACTGCATGTAAGCTCGTGCTGCCTGAACCGAGCACATATCCACATTGTGATGCCTGCTCAATGCCTCAGCCTGGAATCGCACCCACAGTGGTCCCTCCGGCTGCTCCGGCTCCGGTGGCTGAACCCCCGGCTTGGGTAGAATCCTTCTCTAGGTCAATCTCGCAGTCTTTTGCCGATTCCATGGGACAGCTGTCCCGGACTTTGCTGAACATGGATCAGCCCCCTTCTCAGGGCGCCTCTGCTGCTAGGGCTCTCTCAGCGGACCTCACAGAGGATTCTTCATCTGGTCCCAGACCCCGTCCTCCTAAAAGGAGACACAGGGTCCCCTCTCCTTCCTCGTCCCGCGGCTCTGATTCAAGAGCTGACTCGCAGGACGAGGAGGATGCCTTTACGGGGGGTTCGGAAGCTACCTCCATGTGCCCCATTGATCTGTCCGAAAGTGACTCAGATGTTAGTGATTTAATTGCGTCCATTAATTCTGTACTGGAAAAAGGACGGTTCCTTACCTCAATCCGCCAGTATCAGAGGAGCAACCCTCTCTGGCAGAAAAGCACCAGTTTACCTTGCCTAAAAGGACAAGGAGTGTGTCTTTAACCACTCCAGTTTTCAGGCCACTGTGACCAAGCCTAGGGCCTGTCCTGACAAACGCTTCCCAAAGCGTGGTTCTGATGACCGTTTTCCCTTTCCACCTGAAGTAGTCAAGGAGTGGGCTCATTCACTAAAGGTAGACCCTCCGGTGTCTAGACTCTCAGCCCGGACCGTTGTATCAGTGGCTGATGGCACCTCTCTTAAGGATTCCACTGACCGCCAGGTTGACCTTCTGGCCAAATCTGTATATGAGGCGGCAGGGGCCTCGTTCTCCCCATCTTTTGCAGCAGTGTGGGCTCTCAAAGCCATCTCTGCTTCTCTAGAGGAGATTCATTCCCTCACCAGGGAATCTATGCCCGAAATGGTTGCCTTAACTTCCCAAGCTTCAGCTTTTTCATCCTATGCCATGTCTGCCATGCTGGAGGCTTCTCACCGCACTGCGGTGGCTTCGGCTAATTCCCTCGCTATCCGCAGGATCTTGTGGCTTCGAGAGTGGAAGGCAGATGCTTCTTCAAAGAACTACCTTGCTGGGCCCCCTTTTGCTGGATCCAGGCTATTCGGTGAACAACTGGATGAAATTATTAAGGAAGCTACTGGCGGGAAGAGTACTTCCATGCCACAAACCAAAACCAGGAAACCTGCCCAGGCTAGGAACCAGTCGAGGTTTCGTTCCTTTCGTTCCTCCAACTGGTCATCCTCTAAGCCCTCGGCCTCGGCCACTAACTCAGCCAAGGGCCAAGACCGCAGGAGCTGCTGCCGCTAAGGCAGCCTCCTCTTGACTATCTGGCCGCGCCAACAACGTCCTTAGTCGGTGGCAGGCTCTCCCACTTTGGCGACGTGTGGTTTCAACACGTCTCCGATCAGTGGGTGCGGGATATCATCTCCCACGGCTACAGGATAGAATTCTCTTCCAGCCCGCCAAACAGATTTTTTTCTGTCAACTCCCCCCTGCTCCAAGGCCGCCGCCTTCTTTCAGGCCGTGGCATCCTTGCAGTCCAACAGAGTAATTGTTCCGGTTCCCGCCCGGGAACGGTTCAGAGGTTTCTACTCAAATCTCTTCCTAGTCCCCAAAAAGGACGGTTCCTTCCGGCCCATCCTGGATCTCAAGCTTCTCAACAAGCATGTTCAGGTGCGGCAGTTTCGCATGGAGTCTCTGCGATCAGTCATTGCCTCAATGACCCAAGGAGATTTCCTGGCATCCATCGAATCAGAGATGCCTATCTGCATGTGCCAATTGCAGTTTCACACCAGCGTTGGCTACGTTTTGCAATCGGAGAGGAACATTTCCAATTCGTGGCTCTCCCCTTCGGGTTAGCCACGGCCCCTCGAGTATTCACCAAGGTCATGGCAGCAGTGGTTGCGGTTCTGCACCTCCAGGGGTTGGCAGTGATTCCTTACCTGGACGACCTTCTAGTCAAGGCTTCATCCAGCGCAGACTGTCAGCGGAGTGTCTCGCTCACTCTCGCCACTCTAGCCCAAGTCGGGTGGCTTGTCAATCTGCCCAAATCCACTCTGACTCCGACCCAGAGGCTCACATACCTAGGGATGCAGTTCGAGACTCTGCCGGCACTTGTGAAGCTGCCCTTAGTCAAACAGCAGTCCCTCCATCTGGCGGTGCGCTCTCTGCTGAGGCCCCGCCGTCATTTTATCAGGCACCTAATGCAGGTGCTGGGTCAGATGGTGGCGTCAATGGAGGCTGTTCCCTTTGCCCTCTGTCTCAGGGACGCTCCTTCCTGGCCCCGTCCTGGGTGATCCTCACCACGGATGCCAGTCTATCCGGCTGGGGAGCGGTATGTCTCCACCACCGAGCACAGGGCACTTGGACTCCGTCCGAATCAGCCCTCTCGATCAATGTGCTGGAAACCAGAGCTGTGCTTCTAGCTCTCCTAGCCTTTCACCACCTTTTGGCGGGCAAGCACATCCGAGTCCAGTCAGACAACGCGACAGCGGTTGCCTACATAAATCACCAAGGCGGGACACGCAGCCGCCTGGCAATGTTGGAGGTTCAACGCATCCTTCAATGGACGGAGGACTCAAAGTCCACCATATCCGCAGTCCACATCCCAGGCGTGGAAAACTGGGAAGCAGATTATCTCAGCCGTCAAACCGTGGACAGTGGCGAGTGGTCCCTGCATCCGGCAGTGTTTCAGTCAATCTGCCGCAAGTGGGGCACTCCGGAAGTGGATCTAATGGCATCCCGGCACAACAACAAGGTTCCGGTTTAAGTGGCTCGTTCCCACGATCCTCAGGCCTTTGCAGCGAACGCTCTGGTTCAAGATTGGTCCCAGTTTCGTCTGTCCTACGTGTTTCCCCCTCTAGCTCTCTTGCCCAGAGTTCTGCGCAAGATCAGAATGGAGGGCCGCCGGGTCATCCTCATTGCTCCGGACTGGCCCAGGCGAGCTTGGTACCCAGACCTGCTCCATCTGTCCGTAGAGGTGCCGTGGCATCTTCCGGACCGTCCAGACCTTCTCTCACAAGGTCCGTTTTTCCGCCAGAATTCTGCGGCTCTCAGATTGACGGCGTGGCTCTTGAGTCCTGTATCTTGACTGCTTCCGGTATCCCCCCTGAAGTCATCTCCACTATGACTCGGGCTCGGAAGTCTTCCTCGGCCAAAATCTATCACAGGACCTGGACAATTTTCCTGTCCTGGTGTCGCTCTTCCGGCCATGCTCCTTGGCCTTTTTCCTTGCCGACCCTTCTGTCCTTCCTACAGTCCGGTCTGCAGCTAGGACTATCCCTCAATTCCCTCAAGGGACAAGTCTCGGCTCTGTCAGTGTTGTTCCAGCGGCGTATCGCCCGGCTGGCTCAAGTGCGCACCTTCATGCAGGGCGCGTCTCACATCATTCCGCCTTACCGGCGGCCCTTGGATCCCTGGGACCTCAATCTGGTTCTTACGGCCTTGCAGAAAACCCCCTTTGAGCCTCTTAGGGAGGTTTCTTTGTCTCGTCTTTCACAGAAAGTGGTCTTTCTAGTGGCCATAACTTCCCTCAGGAGAGTCTCTGATTTGGCTGCGCTCTCTTCGGAGTCACCTTTTTTGGTTTTTCATCAAGACAAGGTGGTTGTCTGTCCGACTCCGGACTTTCTCCCTAAGGTGGTTTCTCCTTTCCACCTTAACCAGGATATTTCCCTGCCTTCTTTTTGTCCGGCTCCTGTTCATCGCATCTATGTGTCTCGCACCGCTGTTCTTAGGCGGTGCACCTCTTTTTGTGCTAACCACAGGTCGGCGTAAGGGCCTCTCGGCTTCTAAGCCGACCTTAGCTCATTGGATTAGGTCGGCCATTTCCGATGCCTACCAGTGTACTCGGGTGCCTCCCCCGCCGGGGATCAAGGCACACTCGACCAGAGCTGTCGGTGCCTCTTGGGCTTTCAGGCACCAGGCTACGGCTCAGCAAGTCTGTCAGGCTGCCACTTGGACTAGCCTGCATACCTTTTCAAAGCACTACCAAGTGCATGCTCATGCTTCGGCAGATGCGAGCTTGGGCAGACGCTTCAGGCGGCGGTCGCCCATTTGTGAAGTTAGGCTCCGCCTACTTCTCAGTTTTCTGTTTTATTCCCACCCATGGACTGCTTTGAGACGTCCCAATGTCTGGGTCTCCCATAGGAACGATAAAGAAAACGAGAATTTTGTTTACTTACCGTAAATTCTTTTTCTTATAGTTCCGTATTGGGAGACCCAGCACCCTCCCTGTTGCCTGTTGGCAGTTTCTTGTTCCGCGTGTTATCACCGGCTGTTGTCGCAGACAGAGGCTCCGGTTGTTCCGGTTCTTGCTCTGTCTTTACTTGTGGGTGGCTATTCTCCTTCAGCTTTTGCACTAAACTGGATAGATCTGGTTATCCAGGGGGTGTATATGCTCAGAGGGAGGAGCTACACTTTTTAGTGTAGTACTTTGTGTGTCCTCCGGAGGCAGAAGCTATACACCCAATGTCTGGGTCTCCCAATACGGAACTATAAGAAAAAGAATTTACGGTAAGTAAACAAAATTCTCTTTTTTTTCTTGGAAACACTCTTTGTGTTTGATATTGGTTCTTTGTTTACAGCTGCAATTGCATTAACTTTATTTCTTTGTAGGGACAGGGTTATTACTGTTTAAGGGTTAACCACACTTAATTGCAGGGCAGAAAGCGTCTTATACCTGGGATCCTGGTTCTATAAAAAGATCTATGTGATATGGGGTCAGAGCTGATATTTATGACCTGGAATGTCAGAGGCCTTAAATCGCCCAAAAAACGTATTAAGGTATTCTCCCAAATTAAGCAAGTCAAGGCCCAACTGGTGGTACTGGTAGAGACTGACCTCACACGGGACACAGCCAGACTAGTAAACAAACCGTGGGTACAATGGTCGGCACATGCGTTCCACACCAGCTACTCCAGGGGTGTCTCTCTATTGGTCCATAGACATATCCGTTGGGAAGTGAAGGTGTTGAGGCGTGACCCGGAGGGGCGATTTTGTGTTTATATATGCGTCTATAAACTCTAGAGATTATGTGCTATTATGTATTTACAACCCCCCGCCAGCTCGCATCTCCATTCTTAAACAAGCACTGAGCTTTGCCCTCAATTATCCAGTTGCGTATGTGTTATGTATGGGGGATTTTAATCTTGTGATGAATGAGGACCAGGACAGGTTTCGGATGGATGGAGGGGGACAACATTCGGCCACACACTTGACTGATTTGCAGCAATGCGCGGAGGGAGGTGGGTGGATTGACCTTTGGCGACTCCGGCATCCTAATACCCGAGAATATACATGTCATTCTTCTACTAGATGCACGCTGTCCCGACTGGATTATATTTTTGGGTCGAACAATATCGCAACCTGGGTGGATGACGTGGTATACTGGGTCAGGGGCATATCAGATCACAGCCCAGTGATTTTTACTATGAAGACTAACCAAGGTGTTGGTAAACCTTTTGGAGGTTAAACCCCTTTTGGCTGAAATTAATAGATCAAAGTGATAGAACTCTGACCCAAATAGAGGATTTCCTGGAAGCCCACCCTAAACCCTGGAATATTAACTTCGTGTGGGACACTCTTAAAGCCTACCTTCGAGGGTGTTTGTCTTCAACCATAACATATCTTAAAAGAGTGACTATAAAACTGAGGATGATATAGTAGAGGGGAGACTTAGGGACTCAGAGGCAGTATATATATCGGCCCAAACCGATGGAAATAGGGCGGCCTGGATGCAATCATATAGGTTATGCAGCACTCTGAGACCAAGTCCAAACGCAAATTGTTCTTTACCCGACAATCCTATTTTGCGCTTGGAAATCAATCCAGTAAATTATTGACATATATGGTTAGGCAACACAACACTTCAAATACAATATTAGGTATACGGAGGATGGATGGCTCAATAGCTACATCCCCTGAAGATATTTTAGAGTGCTTTTGTGAATACTATAAAACCCTATACACTTCTAGAAATCCTCATGGAGTTCAAAGTTGCGTGACATATATTTGTCGGATTTGGAGTTTCCCACTTTGAGTGGATCACAACGGGAGTCTGGAGGCGGACATCACACTGGATGAAGTGATTACTGCCATCTCGGATATGGCTAGGGGGAAATCCCGGGGTCCAGATGGCCGTCCCATAGAATTCTATAGTAAACATTGTGACGTATTGGCCCCGATTCTTTTAGAGGTCTAATCACATTTTTCAGCCGGCGACTCTCTACCTGCCTCCTTATATGAAGCACATATAGTCATGCTGAGGAAGGAGTGTAAAGACCCACTAGACTGCGGTTCATACCATCCTATATCCCTAGTTAACGTGGATTACAAGATTTTTACCAAAATACTGGCGTCCAGGCTTAATTCAGTCATATTGAGTATAGTTCACCCGGATCAAACAGGATTTATGCCTGGGAAAAACATCTCTATAAATATAAGACGAGTCCAGTCCATAGTGCAATATAGCACACTGGTACAGGAGAACGAGTGGGCCTTGGCCTCGCTGGACGCGGCCAAGGCATTTGACTCTGTAGAATGGCAATTTTTATTTGCCTGCCTCCAGAGATTCGCCTTTGGGCCTAAATTCAGTAATTGGATTCATATGTTGTATAGGTCCCCGACAGCCAGCATACTAGTCAATGGTGCTATGTCTACCGCCTTCTCATTGAATCGGGGCACAAGACAGGGATGCCCTCTGTCTCCAGCATTGTTTGCACTAGTTATTGAAGCTTTGGCAATTAGAATCCGCTCTCATCCACAGATCACTGGAATCACTATAGCCGACCGCACAGATCAAATAGGATTGTATGCGAATGACATGGTTGTCTTCTTAGATCGAGTGCAAGAGACTCTACTGGTGGTTATAGACACTATAGATAAATTTGGGGAGTTTTCGGGACTATGCATCAACTGGGATAAGTCGGCTTTGATGCCATTAATGCATGGGTCTGGAATTTCAATGGAGGGTAGGTCATCTTTGCAATTGGTAACTAGCTTTAAATACCTGGGAATACACCTACAGAAAGACCATACACTAGACCTGCAGACGAGTATAACACCACTTCTGGAGCACGTTAAACTTAAATATACAGTGGTGTTCATAATCCTGCATAGGATAAATTGATTTTTCAAGTTTTAAACGTTTCCTGTCGAATATCTTCGATGCTAATATGACATATTATATTATATATGGTTTTGTTCAGAAAACAATTTTGCATTCTCTCCCTGTAATATTTTTAGCTTTTGAACCAGTTTTGCCTGAAATTATTGCAACAATATGGGAATTGAAAGCACAACTAAATATTGTACAGCTTCAGATCCAAAATTAGCCAATCACAGATGAGGTTCTTGTGACCAATCATAACCTGGATATGGCAGCCAATCACATTCCATTACATTGCCTCACATCTGCTGCTTAGTTTGTTTGTTTTATCTGTAGGTCTATCTAGTGAATCATACTGTAGAGCTTTATGATGGGAGCATTCAGATTTTTGTCAGCAGAGGATCGTGTGCGAGTTGTGGTGCTACATGAAGAGGGTTATACTGGCCCCCAGATCACAAGGAAGGTCGGCTGTAATCGGAGGACAGTTGTAAGAATTTTGCAGAAACATAAGCAGCTTGCAATTACCCAGGACAGGCCCAGATCTGGTCAGCCCAGAAAGTCAACTAAAAGGGAGGATAGAGTACTGATAAGAACATCCCTTGCCGATTGAAAGCTCACCTCTCCTCCGCTTCTGCGAGAATGGCAAGAAAAGTGCAATATTGAGGTAGCAACATCAACTGTTAGGAAGAGATGTTTGGAAGCAGGATTGAGAGGGTGCAAGGCCCGAAAGAAGCCATTGATGACAGCCATACAAAGACAAAGGCGAAAACTGTGGGCATTGAAATATTCAAAATGGAGGAAGGAGGAGTGGGAAAAAGTGCTATTTAGTGATGAAAGCACTTTTTGCATTTTAGGAAATGATGGCAAGTCTTATGTGAGAAGGTTTCCACATGAAGAGTACAAGCCAGAGTGTTTGAGCTTATCTGTGAAACATCCGATGAAAGTAATGGTCTGGGGCTGTATGGCAGCCAATGGTGTTGGAAGGCTTCATATTGTGGAGGGTATGGTTAATGCAAAAAAATACATGGTTTCAAATAGCAAAAACCTTAATGAAATCCCCTTAAATTCAAGAGAGTAATATATAGCAAAAATAGGGTCAAGACAAGGAAAAACTCCTAAAATATAACATTTATTAGATATGCGGATAAAAGGTGGACTGCCACCATAAAAGAATAAAACATCTGTCAAGGGCTGCAGAGAGTGTACTAACAGCCTCCAGACAAATCATATAAGGCACACAGTACAGGAGGTATGAATACAAGTCACACTCAAACCTGCATTGATAAACACAGCTAGGATGGTCGCTTCATCAGGGTCAAACAAATATTCGCAACCATTAAAGTAGAAAAAAACGGCCTTACCGTATTTTCATAGGGCATGTAATGATATGGCTCAAAATCAGGTGACCTCCTAAAGGTCTTGCACAAATACCTTCAATTTGCTCGAACCATACCACAGTACCTCCCGACGCGTTTCAAAGAATCATCAGGGGAGTCATTTCAGGGTACAAGTCGTCATATCAGTAATCATAACTGGACTGATATACAATCAAAGTTGCCCCATGGACGGAACTGTGGAATAAAAATCATAACTTACAGCCCATCCAATCAAACATGAGGAGTAGCCTCATAAACCAAGCTGCTTACCCCAAATAAAGTCCAGCAAGGAAGAGCGCCAAGCTGCAGGTGCCGCGCCGGCTAGTTTGAAAACCGCGCTTCTTATAGGGGCCGCGCATGCGCAGTAAGTCCACCGCAGCGTCGTGACGTCAGTCCCAGCATTCACAGTGCCGGAAACAACGACGTCACCATCATGCACGTCGGCCGCATCATCATACCTGCGCCGCCGACGTCATAGGCAGGAGCCTGGAACGCAAGCCGAAATGAAACCGGAAGTGTCCGGTAAACAGTTGCTTATTAACCAGACTGCGCCTACATCAAATTCCAACAACAAGGTATTAATCCTTGTGTCAAGATAAAGGTACACAGGGCCTACACGATCACAGGATCATCCGAGACATACTAAAGATACAAATTTAGACAAAAAGGCCAATTGATCAATCAGACAATACTCCAACCTATAAGTACATGTGGAACCCCTAATAAAAGCACAAAACCAAAAATTGACGTTAACAGGAGGACAAACAGACCCAAAGGATTATACAGGGGGGTGGGGGGGGGGGGGGGGGGGAGGTTGAATATAAAATCAGACTCAGATAGACAAAGGAGTCCATGGAGAGGGGGTGGGGGGGGGGGGGGGGACCCTACTCCAAAAAGGAGAAAAAGAGGACTGTCATAGACCATAAGATAAATAAAAAAAGAGAAGGAAAAAAGGGAAGGATAAAACCTAAGTGCACACTGTACATACCCTAGTATTATAGACTGTCCCTACCTAACCTGTGGAGGTCGGCACCCTAGAACCCCACGCCAATGGCGCCCCCACTCACCGTAGTCTATCCCTCCTACGATGCACCCTACACTAAGGTGCATCTAAAAAAGGGAGGAAAGACAGTTGTTCATTCAGTCCAGTCGGTACCTCAGTCCTTAAGGTATAAATCCAAAAACACTCCTTCCGCAGTAATAGTCTGTCCCAGTTGCCTCCTCTTACTGGGGGTCTGATGCAATCAATACCCATTATTTTTATGGCATCCTCCCTCCCACCATGATAGCTGTTAACATGCCTAGCTATGGATGTATCGTTATTCTTCCGAATATCATTTTTGTGTTCCCCTACCCTCCTGCGCAGCTCACGAATAGTCTTTCCAATGTATTGTTTGCCACAGCAGCAAAGGATCCTGTAAATAACTCCCTTGGTTCTGCAGGTGATCAGGGACCTGATTTCAAAAGTCTTGTCATTCCCTGCACTGCTAAAGGTCTTTCCCTCCTCAATTAGCTTACAATTGACGCAATCCCTACATTTGAAGCATCCTCTGATGTTGTTGGTCAGGACAGCCTGGTTGTCACGAAAATGGCTGTGCACCAACCTGTCTTTAAGTGACCTCGCTTTCCGAAAAGTGACAGAAGGATAGTCAGAGAGATGTTTATCCAGTATGGGATCCATTTTAAGAATGGGCCAGAATTTAGTCAAGGTGCGCCTCAAATCGTTGGCCCCATTAGAGAAGGTAGTAATGAACCGTAGGGTATTTATTTGATCCTCCTGCTCACGTCTTGGGTTCAGTACAGCAGCCCGATCCATCCTTGCCACAGAATCAAAGGCATTCATGACCACCCTTCTGGGATAACCCCTATCGTCAAGTCTCCCCATAAGGTCAATAGACTGTGCCCTAAAGCCGGATTCCTCAGAACAATTGCGTCTCATTCTGACAAACTGACTCTTGGGTATACCCTTTTTCTGGGATTTAGGATGAGCGCTTTCCCACCTCAAAAGTGAATTTGAGGCTGTTTGCTTCCTAAAGGTGCTCGTCATTAGACGACCACCTTCCCCTTTCTCTACCATGATGTCCAAAAAGGGCAGTCTCTCACTGCTAACCTCATAGGTAAAATGCAGGCCAATCCCATTGTGGTTGAGGGCATCGACGAAAGTCAGGAACCCTGCTTTGGGTCCCTTCCAGATGACAAAAATATCGTCGATGTACCTCAACCACAGCACAACATCCTCAGTGTCCAAATCACCTCCAAAAACGACGGTTTCCTCCCACCAGCCCAGGAGCAAGTTGGCATACGACGGGGCACAACAACTCCCCATCGCTGTGCCCCTGCGCTGGTGGAAGTACTTACCGTCGAAAACAAACACGTTCTTGGTTAGACAGAAACGTAGAGCCTTGAGTACAAACTCACTGTGTCCAGACAGATGGTTACCCCTTGAGTTCAGATAGTATTTCGTGGCCTCCAAACCTGCTGAATGTGGGATTGACGAATAAAGAGCCTCAACATCCACACTACACAGCAGCATTCCCTCCTCTAGAAAGATATCATCAATCTTTTTCAAAAAATCCGTCGTATCACCCAAATAAGAGTTTAATGAGACGACAAACGGCCGTAAAATTTTATCCACGTAAACACTCAATTTTTCGGTAAGGCTGCCCACACCTGACACAATCGGGCGCCCCTTCAAGGGGGACAGCCCCTTGTGGATCTTGGGCAAAGTGTAGAAAGTTGCCATTACCGGAAATGGGGGAAAAAGATAATCATGTTCATTTTTATCAATGATACCATCTTTTAGGGCTTCCGCCAGGAGACTCTTCAATTCATCCCTAAAGCCTGGGATAGGGTTCGATGAAAGACAGGTATAACAATCTTCATCTTTTAGAATATCCCAACAAAGGTTTCTGTACCTCTGGGTGTCCAGTATCACCACATTGCCCCCTTTGTCAGAGGGTTTTATGGTGATACTGGAGTCCTGTTCCAAAGCCCGAAGACTATCCATCTCCGCCTTTGTAAGATTGAATTTAACGCCCCAAGAGTTGTAGCCTTTTTGTATCTCCTCGGTCACTAGGTTGACAAAAATGTCAACTACATCCACTGAGGAGGTATTTGGCGGCATCCTATTGCTCTTACTTTTGAGGTTCGTAAATGGGCCCTCCCCATAATCATTGGGATTTCTGTCATCAAGATGAAACAGGAGACGCACGTCCTGTAAGAGATCCTCAGATATACCCAGCTCATTCGCAGATTTTTCTGCTTCCTTCCCATGAAAAATCTTCCATTTGAGGAGTCTAGCAAAGAGATGTAAATCCCTGATAGCCCCAAACTCCTCAAAGTTGGAAGTGGGTACAAATGAAAGTCCCCTGTTCAACAACTGTAACTCAGTTTCGCTCAAGATTTTGGAGGATAAATTCACTATCTGAGGAGCCTTTATGCCTGCGGATGTTGCTGATTCTTGCTTCTCAGATAGTATTGGCTGTCTAAAAAACCACCGCCCCTTCCTGAGGCCTGCGCTGACCCACGTCCTGGTCTACCCCTACCGCCGGGTTTCTTAAAGCGCTGTTGTGGACGAAAATTACTATTGTTGTTGTAGGCATGTTAACAGCTATCATGGTGGGAGGGAGGATGCCATAAAAATAATGGGTATTGATTGCATCAGACCCCCAGTAAGAGGAGGCAACTGGGACAGACTATTACTGCGGAAGGAGTGTTTTTGGATTTATACCTTAAGGACTGAGGTACCGACTGGACTGAATGAACAACTGTCTTTCCTCCCTTTTTTAGATGCACCTTAGTGTAGGGTGCATCGTAGGAGGGATAGACTACGGTGAGTGGGGGCGCCATTGGCGTGGGGTTCTAGGGTGCCGACCTCCACAGGTTAGGTAGGGACAGTCTATAATACTAGGGTATGTACAGTGTGCACTTAGGTTTTATCCTTCCCTTTTTTCCTTCTCTTTTTTTATTTATCTTATGGTCTATGACAGTCCTCTTTTTCTCCTTTTTGGAGTAGGGTCCCCCCCCCCCCCCCCCACCCCCTCTCCATGGACTCCTTTGTCTATCTGAGTCTGATTTTATATTCAACCTCCCCCCCCCCCCCCCCCCCCCCCTGTATAATCCTTTGGGTCTGTTTGTCCTCCTGTTCACGTCAATTTTTGGTTTTGTGCTTTTATTAGGGGTTCCACATGTACTTATAGGTTGGAGTATTGTCTGATTGATCAATTGGCCTTTTTGTCTAAATTTGTATCTTTAGTATGTCTCGGATGATCCTGTGATCGTGTAGGCCCTGTGTACCTTTATCTTGACACAAGGATTAATACCTTGTTGTTGGAATTTGATGTAGGCGCAGTCTGGTTAATAAGCAACTGTTTACCGGACACTTCCGGTTTCATTTCGGCTTGCGTTCCAGGCTCCTGCCTATGACGTCGGCGGCGCAGGTATGATGATGCGGCCGACGTGCATGATGGTGACGTCGTTGTTTCCGGCACTGTGAATGCTGGGACTGACGTCACGACGCTGCGGTGGACTTACTGCGCATGCGCGGCCCCTATAAGAAGCGCGGTTTTCAAACTAGCCGGCGCGGCACCTGCAGCTTGGCGCTCTTCCTTGCTGGACTTTATTTGGGGTAAGCAGCTTGGTTTATGAGGCTACTCCTCATGTTTGATTGGATGGGCTGTAAGTTATGATTTTTATTCCACAGTTCCGTCCATGGGGCAACTTTGATTGTATATCAGTCCAGTTATGATTACTGATATGACGACTTGTACCCTGAAATGACTCCCCTGATGATTCTTTGAAACGCGTCGGGAGGTACTGTGGTATGGTTCGAGCAAATTGAAGGTATTTGTGCAAGACCTTTAGGAGGTCACCTGATTTTGAGCCATATCATTACATGCCCTATGAAAATACGGTAAGGCCGTTTTTTTTCTACTTTAATGGTTGCGAATATTTGTTTGACCCTGATGAAGCGACCATCCTAGCTGTGTTTATCAATGCAGGTTTGAGTGTGACTTGTATTCATACCTCCTGTACTGTGTGCCTTATATGATTTGTCTGGAGGCTGTTAGTACACTCTCTGCAGCCCTTGACAGATGTTTTATTCTTTTATGGTGGCAGTCCACCTTTTATCCGCATATCTAATAAATGTTATATTTTAGGAGTTTTTCCTTGTCTTGACCCTATTTTTGCTATATATTAAAAAAATACATGGACATCCTTAATAAGAAAATGCTGCCTTCTGCTCAACACCTGTTTTCAGGGGATTATATCTTCCAGGATGCTAATGCTCCTTGTCACAGAGCTAAGACAGTAATGGAATGGGGAAAAAAAGAACAAGGTGGCTACTATTGACTGGCCAGCCCAGTCCCCAGACCTCAACCCAGTTGAAAATTTGTGGCACAAGTATCAATAGAGATATCTAAAAAACAGCCAAGGACCAAGAGAGAGTTGATTGAGGCTCCGATACAGGCCTGGAACCACATCATCACTCGTGAACATCTGCAGAAGCTTGTTCACTCAATGCCACAGAGATGCAAGTTGGTGCTCAAGAGCAAAGGCTGGCCAAAAAAGTATTAGAAGCTAAAGATGCACTCAAAAGGCCCTTTTCAGGACTCTGAATTAAATAAAACAAATAATAAATCTTAAAAAGTAAAATTTAAGTCTGTGTGAACTTGCATTGGAAGGTAATGAACTTAGAAACCTGTTCACCATTCTACACACTATACTGGTGTAGGTATGGTTATGCTGTAAAAAAAAATATCAAAAATGCACATACCATAACAATTTATACACTTGGGACATTCAAAAATGAGTATGGCATACAATGAGGGATTACAAAAACATATATGTTCCACCAGTTTCACTGTAGAGATGCAGAAGTACCGTGTTTTTCCAAAAATAAGACACCGTCTTATATTTTTTCTTTGCCCCCCCCCCCCACAAAAAGCACTAGGGCTTATTTTTGGGGGAGGTCTTATTCTTGGAGAAACACGGTTGGGGGTACGTTTACTCCCCAAAAAAGCAGACACACCCCCCCCCCCCCCCACTTCCCAGGAGACTCATACTCACCAGACCAGGACGTCTCCGTGGTTCCCAGGTCCTCCTGTGATCTCCGGTGGGTGCTGCACGCCGTCCTACCCTGCTGCTAGCTGACACGCTGACACACACAGCAGATCGCAGGCACACAGCAAATCACACACACACACACACACACACACACACACACAGCAGATCACTCACTCACACACACAGATATACACAGCAGATCGCAGGCACACAGCCAATCACAGATACACACAGCCGATCACAGGCGCACACACACACACACACAGCAGATCGCGGATATACACAGCAGATCACACACATCCGATCGCAGGCACACACATCCGATCGCAGGCACACACATCCGATCGCAGGCACACACATCCGATCGCAGGCACACACAGCCGATCGCAGGCATACACAGCCGATCGCAGGCACACACAGCCGATCGCAGGCACACACAGCCGATCGCAGATACACACATCCGATCACAGATACACAGCCGATCGCAGATCGCAGACACACACACACACACACCCCACACCACACCACACCACACCACATCACATCACATCCAGCACTTACGGCAGCAGGGAATGAAGCAAGTCACGTGTCCGGCCGCAGGTCCTGTTCGTCGCGCTGCACCGCACTGCCTCTCAGGATTCTCCCGGCGAGAAGAGATCGGTTTCGCTGGATGAGGTAAGTGTGTATGCGATCCGATGTGCGTGTGATCCGATTTTTGTGTGTGCGATCCGATGTTTGTGTGTGATATCTGGTGTGTGTGTGAGATCTCAATGTGTGTGTGTGTGTGTGTGTGTGTGTGTGAGCTGATGTGTGCGGGGGTGTGATCACTGCAGATCCTGCTGCTCAGTGTTGGGTGAGTATGATTGCCGGGTGCCGCTGTGTATAATGAAGTGTCCTGCAGTATCTGTAACTTTTTTAGCAGCACGGACACTTCATTATTGATCCGGGCCTAGGGCTTATTTTCGGGGGAGGGGCTTATATTTAAGCCTTTCTCCGAAAATGCTGAAAATCCCTGCTAGGGCTTATTTTTGGGGGAGGTCTTATTTTTAGAAAAACACGGTATGAAATATGTAGTTTTCTTTAAGCCCATGCAGGACTTATGAACACCACTGTAACTTGTGGAGAAGCTACCGCTGTCAGTGGTTGGCAGAATAAATTTAATCAAAATGATATTACTTCCAAAGCTTAGCTATACACTACAACATAGTGCAGTATCCGTACCCAAATCCTTCTTCTCAATGTTGAACTCGCTTACTACCTCTTTCATATGGGGAAATCCAGACCCAAACTTCAATTATCCATTTTACAGAGATCCAAAAGACTGGGAGGGATGGCTTTACCGGAGTTCTTCCTCTACTACCTCGCGGGACAGCTTAGGGCACTAGAGACTTGGATGCCAAACTCTGAGAGTCACTTGGCACATGCGGCTGGGACTGATTGTTTAGTGGGTTTTCTGGAATCAGATGGACTGAGAACACCACGGCAATTACCCCTCCTCAGGTTGGCAAGATTAGTCTGGCGAGAAGCCAAGAGGGTGGTACACTTCGAAGGGGTGGTGGCGGAACTCCCATTATGGGGGAATAGCCACTTCCACACTCTGAGAGATCACCCCTCGGCGCAATTCTGGGCCACTCACAGCGTCAATGCATTAGGTGATCTTTTTGTCCCGGGAACCACAACCAACAAGTCCAGATTGAATATAATGTTCCAAGATCACAGTTTTTTAGATACCTGCAGATTCGCACAGCGATTCAATCCCACAAACAGAAAATTGGAGTGAGGAAATTGATATCATCACTTCCTATGATGGGTATTCTAAAATCACAAGGACCTCGAGGCCTCATCTCAGCTATATATACTTACCTGTTGTCAGTGGGGGTGGAGTCAGACCCCTTGCCAGCCCAGGATAGATGGAAATCTCTAATTCCCTCTCTACAGGGAGAGGAATGGGAAGAGATATTGGAATCTCCGACTGCGGTATCCCCGTCGGTTAATAATAAGTTGATTCAATGCTACATTGTCCACCCGGCATACCTTACTCCAACTCGATTATTTAGTATGGGCCGTTCTCGTACATCGGAGTGCCTGAGGTGTCATCTCTCAGGGGAAAATTTCATACATATGATTTGGAGCTGTCCCAATATATCTTCGTACTGGTGGGGAGTGACATGTCTGCTGACATCGATTATGTCAATTCCTGTTTTGTGTGACCCTTTGATATGCCTGTTTGGGGTGGTGGAGGAAGAGTCCTGGGATCATTACATGACAATATTCCTCAGAGAGACATTGTTTCTGGCTAGGAAATTAATAGCTCTGAGGTGGGTGGGAGATTCGAATCCAACTGTGCGGTCCTGGGTTAAACTAGTCAATGCAACCATAGTCTATGAGCAGGTGGTATATTATAATAGGGGGTGCCCGGGAAAATTTAACAAAATCTGGGGTTTGTGGAATTCTTCTCCAGACACACTTGCGGAGGTTTGAGGGAGATTATGCGGATAATGGTGGTTCCCGTTAGATTTTGGGATATGAAACACTGTCCAACGGTATATTGAGGTATGATAATGCAATGTGGCTGTTGTTGTTCTTTCTTTCTTCCTTTTTCTATTCCTCTTTCTATCTTGTTTTCAAAATATGGTCATGCTGATAGTTAGAGCTGTTCTTATGCTCAATATAAAATTAGATATATATGCAAATGATAAGAAGTATGGATAATAACATTGTTCTATCTTAAGTGCTAAAGATATTATGGACTTTATATGACTGTGCATTATTATATTCAAATATTACTATCTATTTTAATATGGCAAATGTCAGTTGTACCATGTTTGAAAATGAAGTAAAAAAAATAAATAAAAATAAAGTGATGTTACAAAGCAAGCTTTCGAGACATCTCGGGTCCCTTCATCATTCCGTTATTTTTTGTGTGACGTAAGTTACCAAATAATAACATTGTATTTTGTATTTAATTTCTATTGTTGAAAAATCAAACTGTGTTGAAATCTATTGATAATAGCTAAATGTACAATATACATTAACTCATTTTTGTGCCTGTCTTCAAGAACAGTCTGTAGCCATTATTAACTCAGTTTTTGGCTTGTGAATGTAACGTAATTACCATGGAATGACCCTAATACAAAAAGTATGTAATTTTCTGATCCCTTCCCTTTTACAAATTCCCAACATATACACCAAACAGGATGATATGTAGGGGTCCATTAGTCAGAGGCCAAAAGAGTGCTTCTATGTCCTCCATGTTGCACGTATGTTTGTATACTGCACTGTAGACTATGCTATTCTATGGAGGTCTATGGCATCCATCAAATAGCATGGGGAGCTGTTCAGTACTTTATTACCTCACCATTAAACAGATGCCATTGCCTATGGCCAGTTTCTATGACTGATGTCTAACATTGACATCTGTCACCCACAGCTTATAATTTTTGCTTTTCCTAATGTATGTTTAAAAAGACCTAAAACTTTGAGTCACTTGGGCCATACCAGGAATGAAATAGAAATATATCTGATTGTAGCACCTCTTTCTCTTCTTTGTAGGTTCCACGACCTGATAGTAAACCAGATAAACTTGGCCTTCTAACTCTTGATGAGCCGTCTACTAAACAGTCGGACCCTACGGTTATGGCTCTCTGGCTGTCGGAGAATTCCAAGCAGCACAGTGTGGCGGTGAGTTAGTAATGTTGGAGAAAATGAAGAAAGGTTTGTACAGTGATGGTGGCTTGGGAGATTTACACAATGCAGTCACAATGCATTTTCTTTTTCTTGCTAAAGATTTTCTGAAATGGCAATAAATACCCTGCGACCACATTCTGAGAACCCATCCAAATAGATGCAACATGCTAATGAAGTTAGTTTCTGTAAGTCCTCAAAAAGTAACTTCTTTTTTTTTTCTCTCGAGCAGCACCAAATAAAGGTCAAGAGCTTAGAAAATGCCGAGAAAAATCATAAAGCTATTGATAATTGGATTGAAAGCATCAGTGAATTACATCGTTCAAAACCTCCAGCCACCGTTCATTATACCAGGTAACGAGGGTTTCCCAGTGTTTACGATCATTGACATATTGCCTTTGTTGTTTCACATAACAATTAACCAGGAATGTCCACAGAGCAATATTAATTGGTGTTTTTGGTATAGAGAATAAAGCTGGGAAGATCCCAGTAATGCAACAAGATATTGCCAGTTTTACTAGATGCTGCCAGTACAGGAATGTATCCTCTCTGCCAAGTGCTGGAGAGTTCAATCACCATAGGAGTGTGAAATATGGTGACTGAGGCTTTGTAATGAGAACTTTGATGTTTTCTCTACTTAGTGTTGATTCTATAAAGAGTGAGAGGGAGACATATAAAGGCTGACCTTTAGCACGCTCGCCCGTGATGGAGTAGAAGAAGAAGAGTTGCTAAATTCAAGAGGTGCGCACCAGAAATGCTACTCCAGTCAGGGACCGGACAAGCATTTCTGCCATTTCAGTGGAGCTGATTCAAACTGGGGTGAAAAGGCCAAAAGTTGCCAAATGTTTGAGTACCTTTTGCATTACACAACAGTTTTGCAAGTTTTCAATACATTTACACCACTTTTGTGGCATAGAAGATTTGGTGAATCGTCTCTGAAGTCTCTAATTGGGCACTGAACTGGCATTGTATGTAATGTTCTGGCCAAAGTATGGCATTTATATAGGTACAGTTTGTGACCAGTGGCTCTGTGTGGCAGGTAACGAGGTGAGCTGTAAGAACACTTGTTCAATTAGTCCTAGCTCCATTAAGCTGGGTTTACACGCTGCAACATCGCAAAGGACATCGCTGTAACGTCACCGGTTTGGTGACGCAATAGCGACCTCCCTAAGTCTCTGCTAAGTCTCTAGTGAGCGTTCAAACAGGCAAACCTAGCCAACAACGCAACAGCGATCCGGACCTGCAGAGCGACCTAGCTGGTTGTTGGGGACGTTGATAAGCAGCCTTTTGAAAGGGAAGTTGCTAACAAAGTCGCTGAAAAGGATTCACACACTGAAACTTCATGCTGCACAGCGGGAAACAAAGGACCTAGGAATGGTCCTGAACGATTTGTAACGATTACAACTTCACAGCAGGGGCCAGGTCGCTGATAGGATTCACACACTGCAACATCGCAAACAACATCGCTATTGCGTCACAAAACCGGTGACGTTACAGCGATGTCGTTTGAGATGTTGCAGTGTGTAAACCCAGCTTTAGTCTCACCTTAATACATTTTAAGATAATGTTATCATTTCTGGCAAGAGCAAAACAAAAAGCCTTGATATCTTAAGAGCATTATAGGGAACCTGACAGCTGATACATGCTGCCCGAGTCACGCTCTGGCTCTAATTTCAGCCATGTATGTTTGACTCTGACATACTGCGGCGCTTCAGAGAAAAACATACTTTAATCTGCTAAGGACTGTGTTGCGAGGGTCATTTGTTGGAAATGTAGCTCCCCAGTGGCTTCTCCCTGTCCTCTGTCAATGGGTGACAGGTCTCTGCCTATACACGCACACAAGGAGAACCCTGTCACTCCAGGGCAGCGGGCGGGCGGGGAGAAGCTGCCGGAGACCCGTCTGTGTAATGAGTCTTCCGTGTGACTCTGTGCCCAGTGGCTTTTAACCCCTTCAGCACCCGGGCATTTTGCGTTTTCCGTTTTGTTTTGTTTTTTCCCTTTCTTCCGAGAGCCGTAACTTTTTTATATTTCTGTCAATCTTGTCATATAAGGGCTTGTTTTTTGCGGGACGAGTTGTAGTTTTAAATGGAACCATATTTTTACCATATAGTGTACTGGAAAACGGCAAAAAAAATTTCCAAGTGCAGAAAAATGGCAAAAAAAGTGTGATTGCACAATAGTTTTTGGGATATTTTATTCACCGTGTTCACTATATGGTAAAACTGATATGTCAGTGTGATTCCTCAGGTCGATGCGAGTTTGTAGACACCAAACATGTATAGGTTTACTTGTATCTAAGGGGTTAAAACAATTCAGAAGTTTGTCCAATAAAAGTGACGCACGTTTTGCGCCATTTTCAATAACCCGTAGCGTTTTCATTTTTCTGGATCTATGGCTCAGTGATGACTTATTTTTTGCATCTCGAGCTGACGTTTCTAATGGTACCATTTTTGCGCAGATACTACGTTTTGATCGCTTGTTCTTGTGTTTTGCGCAAAATTTGCGGCGACCAAAAAACATAATTTTGGCGTTTGGAATTTTTTTTTCTTTGTCGCTCCATTGGGAGACCCAGACAATTGGGTGTATAGCTTCTGCCTCCGGAGGCCACACAAAGTATTACACTTTAAAAAGTGTAACCCCTCCCCTCTGCCTATACACCCTCCCGTGCATCACGGGCTCCTCAGTTTTATGCTTTGTGTTGAAGGAGGCACACATTCACTCAAGCTCCCATTTTAGTCAGCAGCAGCTGCTGATTGTATCGGATGGAAGAAAAGAGGGCCCTAACAGGGCCCCCGGCATGCTCCCTTCTCACCCCACTAAGTCGACGGTGCTGTTAAGGTTGAGGTACCCATTGCGGGTACAAAGGCTGGAGCCATATGCCGTTTTTCCTTCCCCATCCCTTAGAGGCTCTAGGAGAAGTGGGATCCTAACCGGTCACCATTCACTGGGACCGGGCTCCCTCCGCAGCCCCTGGGGGAATCTGACGGACAGGAGACTGAGTATCATCAGGGACAGGCCCTGCATCTATAAGGTACTCTGTGTCCCCATGGGGACGGTGCATGGAGCGCCTGTGTTACAGACGCTGCAGCGGCTGCTGTTTTTTTGTGACGACCGGGACTACCGCGCCGACCGCGCCTGTTTGCCGGCCGCGTTATTAAATTTAGTCCCCGGCTTCTGCGGCCTAGTACCATAACTCCCGCCCCCGGGCCTGCCAGTCAGGGGTAAGGGCGGGACGGTCGACTGGACGTCAGCAGTGAGGGCTGGAGCATACTTAGGTGTTCTCCTCCCCCCTCACTGAGCACTGTGGGGCACCAGATTCCCGCACTTTATTAGTCACCGCCCACGGCTCCCTCCTCCCCTGAGAGCTCTGGCAGCCATATTTACAATCACTTCTGCCGGTGGAGGATTTCAGAACGAGCTCTACAGCTCTGGGAGGCCCAGGCAGGGAATCTGGTGGACACACAACCGCTTTGGGCGGTCGGTAAGCCACACCGGTTACCAGGTGCTGGTCCCCCTAGGGTGCCGAAGTGTATGTATGTATGTATGTATGTATGTATGTGTGTATATATATATGTGTGTGTGTAATATATATATATATATATATATATATATATATATATATATATATATATATATATATATATATATATATATATATATATATATATATATATATATATATATATATATATATATATATATATATATTAAAGTATACATATACACATACATTTTCTGTGTTCGGCCGCATTGTTTTGCTTTTGGCTATATACCCTCAGTGATCACTCTCAGAGGAGACTACAGCATGTCGTCCGCAAAGAGCAAGGGTGCCAAGGCACAGGCTTATTTTGCAACCTGTACCTCTTGTGCGGCTATGTTACCTGCAGGTTCCACCTACCCTCACTGTGTGCAATGCTCGGCCCCTGTGGCACTCACTCGGCCGGAGCCTCGGGCACTAGTGGGACCCTCGGCTCAGGTAGAACCGCCGGCTTCCACTGTCCAGGTTGCAGGGACAGAGTTTGCAGTTTTGGCTGAGAAACTCTGAGTCGCTTTCACAATCCATGGCTCAGTCTATGGACAGATGGTCTGCTAAGATACTAGAAGCCTTGCAGTCCAGATCGGTCACACAGGCCCCGGGCACTGTGAGTTCATCGCCCCCAGGCCCCTCTCGGTCGGCGCAGCAGAGTGCTCCTGGGGTGACACCTAGGTCCCACGGGGAGGACTCCGACACGGACCGCAGTCCCAGACCGGCTAAGCGGGCTCGCTGGGAACCTTCCCCGGTTTCATCACGCTGTTCGGGGTCTCAGCATGAGGACTCTCTGGAGGATGAGGCGGAAGTCGCAGCTCAGGGCTCTGATCCTGACGTTGCTCTCAATCTTGATACACCCGAAGGGGACGCCATAGTAAATGACCTTATAGCGTCCATCAACCAGGTGCTAGATCTTTCTCCCCCAACTCCACCTATAGAGGAGTCGGCTTCACAGCAGGAGAAACACCAGTTTAGGTTTCCCAAACGTACACGGAGTGCGTTTTTCGGCCATTTTCTGGCGACCGTTTGTTTGGCGAGCAATTGGATGAAATTATTAAACAATCCAAGGGAAAGGACTCGTCCTTACCCCAGTCCAAACCAAACAAACCTCAGCAACGAAAAATTCAATCGAGGTTTCGGTCCTTTTGGCCCTCAGCCAGGTCCCAATCCTCCACGTCCAACAGGTCAGAGAAGGGCCAGAGGAACTCTTCTGCATGGCGGTCTAAGTCACGTCCTCCAAAGACCGCCGGAGGAACCGCCTCCAAGGCGGCCTCATGACTTTCGGCCTCCCCAACCCGCATCCTCGGTCGGTGGCAGGCTCTCCCACTTTCTTTGTCGCTCCATTGGGAGACCCAGACAATTGGGTGTATAGCTTCTGCCTCCGGAGGCCACACAAAGTATTACACTTAAAAGTGTAAAGCCCCTCCCCTTCTGCCTATACACCCCCCGTGCCTCACGGGCTCCTCAGTTTTCATGCTTTGTGCGAAGGAGGCTGACATCCACGCATACCTCCACATCTTGGTCAGCAGCAGCTGCTGACTAGGTCGGATGGAAGAAAAGAGGGCCCATAACAGGGCCCCCAGCATGCTCCCTTCTCACCCCACTCTGGTCGGCGGTGCTGTTAAGGTTGAGGTACCCATTGCGGGTACACAGGCAGGAGCCACATGCTGTTTTCCTTCCCCATCCCTTAATGGGCTCTGGGTGAAGTGGGATCCTAATCGGTCTCCAGGCACTGAGACCGTGCTCCCTCCGCAGCCCCTGGGGAATCTGCTGGACAGGAGCCGGGTATCGTCAGGGACAGGGCCCTGCTACTGTGAGGTACTCTGTGTCCCCCTGGGGGACCGCGCATGGAGCGCTTGTGCCATACACACTGCAGCACTGCTGGGTGTGTTAGTGCGCCGGGGACTACCGCGCCGGCCGCGCTTATTTGCCGGCCGCGCTTATAACTTTAGTCCCCGGCTTTTGCGGCCTAGTATCGCATATTCCCGCCCCCAGGCCTGCCAGTCAGGGGAAGGGCGGGACGCTGCACAGGACGTCAGCGCTGAGGGCTGGAGCATACTCTGTATCCTCCTCCCCCCTCACTCAGCTCAGTGGGGCATCAGATTCCCGCACTTTCTAGGGCACGCCCACGGCCCCCTCCTCCCCACAGAACGCCGGCAGCCATTCCTGTCAGCACTTCTGACGCTGGAGAGGAGAGACAACAAGGCTCTGGGAGGCCCAGGCAAGGGAATCTGGTGATCACACAACCGCTTTGAGCGGTCGGTAAGCAGCACCTGGGTGCTGGCCCCACTGAGTGCCGAAGTGTACATATATATATAATATATATATATATATATATATATATATATATATATATATATATAATATACTTATATGCTATACATTTACACTGTACGGTCGCACTGTTGATTTTTGGCTATATACCCTCCTGGATTGTACTCAGAGGAGACAACAGCATGTCGTCCGCAAAAAGCAAGGGTGCCAAAGCACAGGCTTACTTTGCAACCTGTACCTCATGTGCGGCTATACTACCGGCAGGTTCCACCGATCCTCATTGTGTGCAATGCTCGGCCCCTGTGGCACTTACTCAGCCGGAGCCTCTGCTACTGGTGGCCCAGGTGGAACCACCTGCTACCACTGTCCAGGTGACAGGGACGGAGTTTGCAGTATTTGCTGACAAACTGTCTGAGAGTATGGATAAATGGTCTGCTAAGATACTAGAAGCCTTACAGTCCAGACCGGTGACTCAGGCCACGGGCACTGTTCAATCATTGACCACAGGCCCCCCTCAGTTGGAGCAGCAAAGTGCTCCTGGGGTGACCCATAGGTCCCAGGGTGAGGTCTCTGACACGGACCGCAGTCCCAGGCCGCCTAAACGGGCTCGCTGGGAAATTCCCTCGACCTCATCACACTGTTCGGAGTCTCAGCAGGAGGACTCTCTGGATGATGAAGCGGAGGTAGCAGATCAGGATTCTGATCCTAATGCCGCTCTCAACCTAGATACACCTGAAGGTGACGCCATAGTGAATGACTTTATAGCGACCATCAATCAGGTGTTGGATATTTCTCCCCCAGCTCCTCCAATTGAGGAGTCAGCTTCTCAGCAGGAGAAATTCCGTTTCAGGTTTCCCAAGCGTACATTGAGTACGTTTCTGGATCACTCTGACTTCAGAGAGGCAGTCCAGAAACACCGAGCTTGTCCAGATAAGCGTTTTTCCAAGCGCCTTAAGGATACACGTTATCCCTTCCCCCCTGAGGTTGTCAAGGGCTGGGCTCAGTGTCCCAAGGTGGATCCTCCAGTCTCCAGACTGGCGGCTAGATCCATAGTTGCAGTGGAAGATGGGGCTTCACTCAAAGATGCCACTGACAGACAGATGGAGCTCTGGTTGAAATCCATCTATGAAGCTATCGGCGCGTCTTTTGCTCCAGCATTCGCAGCCGTATGGGCACTCCAAGCTATCTCAGCTTGTCATGCGCAGATTAATGCAGTCACACGTACGTCTGCTCCGCAAGTGGTGTCCTTAACCTCTCAGGCGTCGGCGTTTGCGTCCTACGCCATTAATGCTGTCCTGGACTCTGCGAGCTGTACGGCGGTAGCATCCGCCAATTCGGTGGCAGTCCGCAGGGCCATGTGGCTACGTGAATGGAAGGCAGACTCTGCTTCCAAAAAGTTCTTAACCGGTTTGCCATTCTCTGGCGACCGTCTGTTTGGTGAGCGATTGGATGAAATCATTAAACAATCCAAGGGAAAGGACTCATCCTTACCCCAGTCCAAACCAAACAGACCTCAACCACGGAAGGTACAATCGAGGTTTCGGTCCTTTCGGTCCGCGGGCAGGTCTCAATTCTCCTCGTCCAAAAGGCCTCAGAAGGATCAGAGGAACTCCGATTCATGGCGGTCTAAGTCACGTCCTAAAAAGACCGCCGGGGGAACCGCTCCCAAAGCGGCCTCCTCATGACTTTCGGCCTCCCCAAACCGCATCCTCGGTCGGTGGCAGGCTTTCCCGCTTTTGCGACGCCTGGCTGCCACAGGTAAAAGACCGTTGGGTGAGAGACATTCTGTCTCACGGTTACAGGATAGAGTTCAACTCTCGTCCTCCGACTCGGTTCTTCAGAACATCGCCGCCCCCCGAGCGAGCCGATGCTCTTCTTCAGGCGGTGTGCACTCTGAAGGCAGAAGGAGTGGTGATCCCTGTTCCTTTTCAGCAACAGGGTCACGATTTTTACTCCAACTTGTTCGTGGTGCCAAAAAAGGACGGATCCTTCCGTTCTGTTCTGGACCTAAAACTGCTCAACAAACATGTAAAAACCAGGCGGTTCCGGATGGAATCGCTCCGCTCCGTCATCGCCTCAATGTCCCAAGGAGATTTTCTAGCATCAATCGACATCAAAGATGCTTATCTCCACGTACCGATTGCTCCAGAGCATCAGCGCTTCCTGCGTTTCGCCATAGGGGACGAACACCTTCAGTTCGTGGCACTGCCTTTCGGCTTGGCGACAGCCCCACGGGTCTTCACCAAGGTCATGGCAACAGTAGTAGCAGTTCTGCACTCTCAGGGACACTCGGTGATCCCTTACTTAGACGATCTGCTTGTCAAGGCACCCTCTCAAGTGGCATGCCAACACAGCCTGAGCATTGCTCTAGAGACTCTCCAGAGTTTCGGATGGATCATCAATTTTCCAAAGTCAAATCTGACACCGGCCCAATCACTGACATATCTTGGCATGGAGTTTCATACTCTCTCAGCGATAGTGAAACTTCCGCTGGACAAACAGCGTTCACTGCAGACAGGGGTGCAATCTCTCCTTCAAGGCCAGTCACACCCCTTGCGGCGCCTCATGCACTTCCTAGGGAAGATGGTAGCAGCAATGGAGGCAGTTCCTTTTGCGCAGTTTCATCTGCGTCCACTTCAATGGGACATTCTCCGCAAATGGGACAGGAAGTCGACGTCCCTCGACAGGAACGTCTCCCTGTCTCGGGCAGCCAAGGCTTCCCTTCAGTGGTGGCTTCTTCCCACTTCTCTGTCGAAGGGGAAATCCTTCCTGCCCCCATCCTGGGCTGTGGTCACGACGGACGCGAGCCTGTCAGGGTGGGGAGCGGTCTTTCTCCACCACAGAGCTCAGGGTACTTGGACTCAGCCAGAGTCCTCCCTTCAGATCAATGTTCTGGAGATAAGGGCAGTGTATCTTGCCCTAAAGGCGTTCCAGCCGTGGCTGGAAGGCAAGCAGATCCGAATTCAGTCGGACAACTCCACAGCGGTGGCTTACATCAACCACCAAGGCGGAACACGCAGTCGGCAAGCCTTCCAGGAAGTCCGGCGGATTCTGCTATGGGTGGAAGCCACAGCCTCCACCATATCCGCAGTTCACATCCCGGGCGTAGAAAACTGGGAAGCAGACTTTCTCAGTCGCCAGGGCATGGACGCAGGGGAATGGTCCCTTCACCCTAACGTGTTTCAGGAGATCTGTTGCCGCTGGGGGATGCCGGACGTCGACCTAATGGCGTCCCAGCACAACCACAAGGTCCCGACATTCATGGCACGGTCTCAAGATCACAGAGCTCTGGCGGCAGACGCTTTAGTTCAGGATTGGTCGCAGTTTCAACTCCCTTATGTGTTTCCTCCTCTGGCACTGTTGCCCAGAGTGTTACGCAAGATCAGGTCCGACTGCCGCCGCGCCACCCTCGTCGCTCCAGACTGGCCGAGGAGGTCGTGGTACCCGGATCTGTGGCACCTCACGGTGGGTCAACCGTGGGCACTCCCAGACCGACCAGACTTGCTGTCTCAAGGGCCATTTTTCCATCTGAATTCTGCGGCCCTCAACCTGACTGTGTGGCCATTGAGTCCTGGATCCTAGCGTCTTCAGGGTTATCTCAAGAGGTCATTGCCACTATGAGACAGGCTAGGAAACCAACGTCCGCCAAGATCTACCACAGGACGTGGAGGATATTCTTATCTTGGTGCTCTGATCAGGGTTTTTCTCCCTGGCCATTTGCCTTGCCCACTTTCCTTTCCTTCCTTCAATCCGGATTGGAAAAAGGTTTGTCGCTCGGCTCCCTTAAGGGACAAGTCTCAGCGCTCTCTGTGTTCTTTCAGAAGCGCCTAGCCAGACTTCCACAGGTACGCACGTTCCTGCAGGGGGTTTGTCACATAGTCCCTCCTTACAAACGGCCGTTAGAACCCTGGGATCTGAACAGGGTGCTGATGGCTCTTCAGAAACCACCTTTCGAGCCAATGAGGGATATTCCTCTCTCACGCCTTTCGCAGAAAGTGGCCTTCCTAGTAGCAGTCACATCACTTCGGAGAGTGTCTGAGCTAGCAGCGCTGTCATGCAAAGCCCCTTTCCTGGTGTTTCACCAGGACAAGGTGGTTCTGCGTCCGGTTCTGGAATTTCTCCCTAAGGTGGTATCCCCCTTTTATCTCAATCAGGATATCTCCTTACCCTCTTTTTGTCCTCATCCAGTTCACCAATGTGAAAAGGATTTGCACTTGTTAGATCTGGTGAGAGCACTCAGACTCTACATTTCTCGTACGGCGCCCCTGCGCCGCTCGGATGCACTCTTTGTCCTTGTCGTTGGCCAGCGTAAAGGATCACAGGCTTCCAAATCAACCCTGGCTCGGTGGATCAAGGAACCTATTCTCGAAGCCTACCGATCTTCTGGGCTTCCGGTTCCCTCAGGGCTAAGGGCCCATTCTACCAGAGCCGTGGGTGCGTCCTGGGCCTTGCGGCACCAGGCTACGGCTCAGCAGGTGTGTCAGGCAGCTACCTGGTCGAGCCTGCACACTTTCACGAAACACTATCAGGTGCATACCTATGCTTCGGCAGATGCCAGCCTAGGTAGGCAAGTCCTTCAGGCGGCGGTTGCCCACCTGTAGGAAGGGGCCGTTTTACGGCTCTATTTCGAGGTTTTACTTTACCCTCCCAGGGACTGCTTTTGGACGTCCCAATTGTCTGGGTCTCCCAATGGAGCGACAAAGAAGAAGGGAATTTTGTTTACTTACCGTAAATTCCTTTTCTTCTAGCTCCAATTGGGAGACCCAGCACCCGCCCCTGTTCCCTTCGGGCTGTTGTTCTTTGTGTACACATGTTGTTCATGTTCAATGGTTTCAGTTCTCCGAAATTTCTTCGGATTGAATTTACTTTAAACCAATTTATAACTTTTCCTCCTTCTTGCTTTTGCACCAAAACTGAGGAGCCCGTGAGGCACGGGGGGTGTATAGGCAGAAGGGGAGGGGCTTTACACTTTTAAGTGTAATACTTTGTGTGGCCTCCGGAGGCAGAAGCTATACACCCCAATTGTCTGGGTCTCCCAATTGGAGCTAGAAGAAAAGGAATTTACGGTAAGTAAACAAAATTCCCTTCTTTGCGACGCCTGGTGGCCACATGTCCAAGACCGATGGGTGAGAGACATTCTGTCGCACGGTTACAGGATAGAGCTCAGCTCTCGTCCTCCGACTCGTTTCTTCAGAACATCTCCGCCCCCCGAGCGAGCCGATGCACTTTTTCAGGCGGTGAACACTCTGAAGGCAGAAGGAGTTGTGATTCCCGTTCCCATTCAAGAACGTGGTCGCGGTTTTTACTCCAACTTGTTCGTGGTGCCAAAAAAGGACGGATCATTCCGCCCCGTTCTGGACCTCAAACTGCTCAACAGACACGTGAGAACCAGACGGTTCCGGATGGAATCTCTCCGTTCTGTCATCGCCTCGATGTCCCAAGGAGACTTCCTAGCCTCAATCGACATCAGGGATGCTTATCTCCATGTGCCGATTGCACCAGAGCATCAACGCTTCCTGCGTTTCGCCATCGGGGACGAACACCTTCAGTTTGTGGCACTGCCTTTCGGCCTGGCGACAGCCCCACGGGTCTTCACCAAGGTCATGGCATCCGTGGTGGCGGTCCTACACTCTCAGGGCCACTCGGTGATCCCTTACTTAGACGATCTCCTAGTCAAGGCACCCTCCCGGGTGGCATGTCAACACAGCCTGACCATTGCTCTGGAGACTCTCCAGAGGTTCGGGTGGATCATCAATTTCCCAAAGTCAAAATTGACACCGACCCAATCACTGACTTACCTCGGGATGCAGTTTCATACTCTCTCAGCGATAGTGAAGCTTCCGCTGGACAAACAGCGTTCGCTGCAGACAGGGGTGCACTCTCTCCTTCGGACCCAGTCACACCCCTTGAGGCGCCTCATGCACTTCCTAGGGAAGATGGTGGCAGCAATGGAGGCAGTTCCCTTTGCGCAGTTTCATCTGCGTCCACTTCAATGGGACATTCTCCGCAAATGGGACAGGAGGTCGACGTCCCTAGACAGGAACGTCTCTCTTTCACTGGCAGCCAAAACCTCTCTTCAGTGGTGGCTTCTTCCCACTTCCTTGTCGAAGGGAAAATCATTCCTGCCCCCATCCTGGGCTGTGGTCACGACGGACGCGAGTCTGTCAGGGTGGGGAGCGGTCTTCCTCCACCACAGGGCTCAGGGAACCTGGACTCCGACAGAGTCCTCCCTTCAGATCAATGTTCTGGAGATAAGGGCAGTGTATCTAGCCCTAAAGGCGTTCCATCGGTGGCTGGAGGGCAGACAGATCCGCATACAGTCGGACAACGCCACGGCGGTCGCGTACATCAACCACCAGGGTGGCACACGCAGTCGTCAGGCCTTCCAAGAAGTTCGGCGGATTCTGCTGTGGGCGGAAGCCACAGCCTCCACCATCTCCGCAGTTCACATCCCGGGCGTAGAAAACTGGGAAGCAGACTTTCTCAGTCGCCAGGGCATGGACGCAGGGGAATGGTCTCTTCACCCGGACGTGTTTCAAGAGATCTGTTGCCACTGGGGAACGCCGGACGTCGACCTCATGGCGTCTCGGCACAACAACAAAGTCCCGGCATTCATGGCACGGTCTCAGGATCACAGAGCTCTGGCGGCGGACGCATTAGTTCAGGATTGGTCGCAGTTTCGACTGCCTTATGTATTTCCTCCTCTGGCACTGCTGCCCAGAGTGTTACGCAAGATCAGGTCCGACTGCCGCCGCGCCATCCTCGTCGCTCCAGACTGGCCGAGGAGGTCGTGGTACCCGGATCTGTGGCACCTCACGGTGGGTCAACCGTGGGCACTCCCAGACCGACCAGACTTGCTGTCTCAAGGGCCATTTTTCCATCTGAATTCTGCGGCCCTCAACCTGACTGTGTGGCCATTGAGTCCTGGCTCCTAGCGTCCTCAGGGTTATCTCAAGATGTCATTGCCACTATGAGACAAGCCAGGAAACCAACGTCCGCCAAGATCTATCACAGGGCTTGGAGGATCTTCTTATCCTGGTGCTCTGATCGGGGTTTTACCCCCTGGCCGTTTGCCTTACCCACTTTCCTTTCTTTCCTTCAATCCGGAATGGACAAGGGTTTGTCTCTCGGCTCTCTCAAGGGACAAGTATCGGCGCTTTCCGTGTTTTTTCAAAAGCGTCTAGCCAGGCTTCCGCAGGTCCGCACGTTCCTGCAGGGAGTTTGCCACAAAGTCCCACCTTACAAGCGTCCGCTGGAACCCTGGGATCTTAACAGGGTGCTAACGGCTCTTCAGAAACCACCTTTCGAGCCGATGCGGGATGTCTCTCTATCACGCCTTTCGCAGAAGGTGGCCTTCCTAGTGGCAGTCACATCACTTCGGAGAGTGTCTGAGCTAGCAGCGCTGTCATGCAAAGCCCCCTTCCTGGTGTTTCACCAGGATAAGGTGGTTCTGCGTCCGGTCCCGGAATTTCTCCCTAAGGTGGTATCCCCTTTTCATCTCAATCAGGATATCTCCTTACCTTCCTTTTGCCCTCATCCAGTTCACCAATGTGAAAAGGATTTGCACTTGTTAGATCTCGTGAGAGCACTCCGGCTCTACATTTCTCGCACGGCGCCCCTGCGCCGTTCGGATGCGCTCTTTGTCCTTGTCGCTGGCCAGCGTAAGGGGTCGCAGGCTTCCAAGTCAACCTTGGCTCGGTGGATCAAGGAACCGATTCTTGAAGCCTACCGTTCTTCTGGGCTTCCGATTCCTTCAGGGCTGAAGGCCCATTCTACCAGAGCCGTGGGTGCATCCTGGGCATTGCGGCACCAGGCTACGGCTCAGCAGGTGTCAGGCGGCTACCTGGTCGAGTCTGCACACTTTCACGAAACACTATCAGGTGCATGCCTATGCTTCGGCAGATGCCAGCCTAGGTAGGCGAGTCCTTCAGGCGGCGGTCGCCCACCTGTAAGAGGGGGCCGTTTTCGGCTCTTTTTATTGAGGTATTCTTTTACCCACCCAGGGACTGCTTTTGGACGTCCCAATTGTCTGGGTCTCCCAATGGAGCGACAAAGAAGAAGGGAATTTTGTTTACTTACCGTAAATTCCTTTTCTTCTAGCTCCTATTGGGAGACCCAGCACCCGCCCCTGTTCCCTTCGGGCTGTTGTTCTTTTGTGTACACATGTTGTTCATGTTGAATTGTTCTTTTGGTTCATGGTTTCAGTTCTCCGAACATCCTTCGGATTGAATTTACCTTAGACCAATTTCTAAGTTTCCTCCTTCCTGCTTTTGCACCAAAACTGAGGAGCCCGTGATGCACGGGAGGGTGTATAGGCAGAGGGGAGGGGTTACACTTTTTAAAGTGTAATACTTTGTGTGGCCTCCGGAGGCAGAAGCTATACACCCAATTGTCTGGGTCTCCCAATAGGAGCTAGAGGAAAAGGAATTTACGGTAAGTAAACAAAATTCCCTTCTTTGCCGCTACGCCATTTACTGATCAGATTAATTGATTTTATATTTTGATCGGGTATTTCTGAACGCGGCGATACCAAATATGTGTATTTTTTATTTTTTTAACCCTTTAATTTTCAATGGGGTGAAAGGGGGGTGATTTGAACTTTTAGGTTTTTTTAATTTTTTTTTTTTTTAACTTTTTTATTTTTATTTTTTATTTTACTAGTCCCCCTAGGGGGCTATAGCAATCAGCAATCCGATCGCTCTGCCATATCTCCAGATCACAGCTACAGAGCGAAGATCTGCAGATATGCTGCTTTACTTGCAATGCCGGCTGTATTCTGGCATTGAGAGTAAATGACTCATGTTAGCTACAGGTGTCATCACATGACCCTGTGCTACCATGGCAACTACCGAAAGTCACATGGTAATGTCACGTGACTTCCGATGGGGGCGGGGTAATTCAGAATAATGGCGGCGCGCATATACATCTCGCTGCCAGATTTTGGCAGCGAGATGTAAGGGGTTAATAGTCACGGATGGAAACGATTCCACCCGCGACTAGCAGGCACACATGTCGCTGTTGAAAACAGCTGATATGTGCGCGGATCGGTGCTGCCTGCCCACGGCAGGGGGCGGGGATTAACAACACATGATCCATGACGTACCCAGTGCATCATGGGTCGTTAAGGGGTTAAAATGTTTTTCTCTGAAACAAACTGCTACGTACCTGGATGAACCCATACAGCCAGCTCCTGATACATGCTGGCCGTGGATCGGCTCGCCTGTTCCTTTTAATACATGTGTAATAGAATATACGTATCCATCTGTGAGATGCTCAGGTTGGACATTGTATGCACTAAACTCGCACCCCACATTCTGTTAAAATGCACTAGTGTGATGATCTGGTGGTTATTGTTCCAGGGAATTTTCTAACAATTTACCTATGTATCATTTGCTACCCAGGCAGTGTCCATACAGGAGTGTGCATTTAGTTTCCTCCCTGTGTATAGTTAACAATCTTCCTCCTTTTTTTTTTTTTTTTTATTTGTCCCTAGACCAATGCCCGAAGTGGAAACCCTGATGCAGGAATGGCCTCCAGAGATTGAGGAATGCCTTGGAAAGGTGAGATGGTCATTATTGAAATCTGTGTGAGACTGAAAGAAACTACTATTCTAATCCCACCTTATATTCTGACCTTACCAGATAAGTCTGCCAACTGCGGAACTGGACTGTGATCTTCCCACTTATATCGATATGATACTGGGTAAGTTAGATATTTCTCCAATCATATTGATGTAAGAAGAGTAAATCATCTACACCATGTTCCAAATTATTATGAAAATATTTTTTTCTGATTTTCCTAAATGGTCGGTGCAAATGACAGTCAGTCTAATAAGTCATCACCCGTTGGAGTATACATCTAATTTTTTTGAAGAAACCTCCCAATGATAACAGTAATCCTCAGAGTTAAAAAAAAAACAAAAAAAAAAAACACCTCAATGTACTGTTCCAAATTATTAGGCACAGTAGAGTTTCTAAACATTTTCTATGTTTTAAAGAACTGAAAATGCTCATTTGTGGATTTTGCAGCATTAGGAGGTCACATTCACTGAAATAAAAAGCTATTTAAATCCAAAACATCCTAACAGGCCAAGTTACATGTTAACATAGGAGCCCTTCTTTGAGATCACCTTCACAATTCTTGCATCCATTGAATTTGTGAGTTTTTGGAGAGTTTCTGCTTGAATTTCTTTCCATGATGTCAGAATAACCTCCCAGAGCTGCTGTTTTGATGTGAACTGCATCCCACCCTCATAGATCTTTTGCTTTATGATACTCCAAAGGTTCTCTATAGGGTTGAGGTCAGGTGAAGGTGGTGGCCACACCATGAGTTTCTCCTTTTATGCCCATAGCAGCCAATGACACAGAGGTATTCTTTGCAGCATGAGATGGTGCATTGTCATGCATAAAGATGATTTTGCTCCTGAAGGCACGTTTCTGCTTTTTGTACCATGGAAGAAAGTTGTCAGTCAGAAACTCTATATACTTTGCAGAGGTCATTTTCACACCTTCAGGAACCCTAAAGGGGCGTACCAGAAGTCTCCCCATGATTCCGGCCCAAAACATGACTCCTCCACTTCCTTGCTGACGTCACAGCCTTGTTGGGACACGGTGGCCATCCACCAACCATCCACCACTCCATCCATCTGGACCATCCAGGGCTGCTCGACACTCACCAGTAAACAAGACTGTTTGAAAATGTAGTCTTCAGGTATGTCTGGGCCCACTACAACTATTTCTGCTAGTGAGAACTGGTTAGGGGTGGTCGAATAGTAGGTTTATGCACCACATCTAGCCTTTGAAGGATCCTACACCTTCAGGTTCGAGGGACTCCAGAGGCACCAGCAGCTTCAAATATCTGTTTGCTAGTTTGTAATGGCTTTTTAGCAGCCGCTCTCTTAACCCCATTACGACCGCGTTACGTTTTAAAACGGCACTAAAAAAGGGTACTTATTCCTTTCTGCCGTTTTAAAACGGCGGTCGGAAAAAAGGATCTAGCGCCCCCCAGAGTCAGAAAATTTCCGGGGTCTCAGCTGCCGGGGGTAGCTGAGACCCTGGAGATCATGATTCGGGCCGGTTTTTCCGGTCCCCGCTCACCTGATGACCGGTATACACCGTATACCGATCATCAAGTTATAGTAAATGACCGCGCCGGTAAAAAATCATTTATCTCCCATCTGGCATGATCAAACATGCCAGATGGGAGATAAATCTTTTTCCCGGTTCCCTCCGGTCCCCTCGGTATCCCCAAAGTGCCCCCCCCGACCCCCAACCCCCTCCCGAAAATCCAAGATGGCCGCGCGCATCGGAGAGCACAGCAGCGCGCCGGCCGCATTTACAGTGTTCCTATGGTTTCTGTCGTATGTGCCATAACACATGCGACAGAAACCTGCTCCCTAGGCCCTGCCGGGTCCCCCCCTACCCTCCCCCTGGTGTCCCCCGGTGTCCCCCGGTGTCATACATACCGGAGCGCTGATCCCCCGTGGCCCCCTCCTCCGGCTCCTTCTCTGCAGACTCCGGTCACATGTGCAGAGCGCAGCTGTCAGCTTCCTGTGTTCAGGACGCTGGCTGCTGCTGCACAGAGTCTGCAGCTGTGACCCGGGGAGAGTGGGTGCAGATTCTTTGCACCCACTCTCCTCAAATGGAGGGTCTGCCCTCCTAGAAAATGGGGGATACGTTCCCTGAACGTGTCCCCCATATTCTAGAAGGTCCAGAGGCGACGTGGGACGTCCAAATGGATTACAGTGGATTTTTTTTTTCTTTTCAATAAATTGGTCAATCAGGGAATGTTTTGGGGAGTGTTTTTTCAAATAAATTTTTTTTTGTTGTCAATTTTTTTTTTATTACTGTCAATTAGTTATGTCGGGTATCTGATAGACTCCGTGACATAACTAATTGCTGGGCTTGATGCCAGGTGACATTACACACCTGGTATCAACCCCATTCATTACCCAGTTAGCCAACGCACCAGGGCGCGGGATGAGCTGGGGCGAAGCGCCAGAATTGGCGCATCTAATGGATGCGCCACTTCTGGGGCGGCTGCGGCCTGCTATTTTTAGGCTGGGAAGAGTCCAATAACCATGGCTCTTCCCATCCTGAAAATACCAGACCCCAGCTGTCAGCTTCACCTTGGCTGGTGATCTAATTTGGGGGGACCCCACGTTTGTTTGTTTTTTTTTAATTATTTATTTATAAATAATTAAAAAAAAAAAAACAGCTTGGGGACCCCTCCAAATTGATCACCAGCCAAGGTGAAGCTGTCAGCTGTGATTTGCAGGCTACAGCTGTCTGCTTTACCCTAGCTGGCTATCAAAAATAGGGGGGACCCCACGTCATTTATTTTAATTATTTTTTTTTTTTTTTTGGGCTAAATACAAGGCTAGGCATCCTTTAGTGTCACATGAAAGGCACTAAAGGGCGCCAGCTTAGAATATGCAGGGGGGTGGGACGTTATATATGTTTGACATCTATCCATTCATCCATTGTAGCATTTTAGGCTATGTGCCCACAATCAGGGTTTGCAACGTTTTGGGCGCAGAGTGTTTTCCCTGCGTCCATAACGCTGCGTTGTGCAGTAGAAGCACAGTGGCAGGATTTTTAGAAATCCCGTGCCCACTGTTTCTTTTCTCCGCAGCATAAATCGACCTGTGGCGCAGCTTCCCGAGCCTCAGCATGTCAATTTATGCTGCGGAGATGAGTGTTCTTTGCAGGTAGAATAGAGCTAAAGTCCACAGCAGCCTGAACCCAAATCGTGGGCATGGGCAGCTGCGTTCTCCCGTGGACAACACTCACATTTCTGCAGGAGGCTGACACTGGGTACTAGACGCCGTGTCGCTGGATCATGGCCACGTAGCCTAAAGGCTACTTTACACGCTGCGATATCTGTCCCGATATCGCTAGCGTGGGTACCCGCCCCCATCTGTTGTGCGACAAGGGCAAATCGCTGCCCGTGCCGCACAACATCGCGCAGACGCATCACACATACTTACCTGCCCGGCGACGTCGCTGTGACCGGCGAACCGCCTCCTTTCTAAGGGGGCGGTCTGTGTGGCGTCACAGTGACGTCATTGAGCGGCCGCCCAATAGAAGCGGAAGGGCGGAGATGAGTGGCCGGAACATCCCGCCCACCTCCTTCCTTCCTCATAGCGGCCGGGAGGCAGGTAAGGAGAGCTTCCTCGTTCCTGCGGCGTCACACATAGCGATGTGTGCTGCCGCAGGAGCGACGAACTACATCGTTACTGCTGCAGTAACGATAATCGAGAATGGACCCCCATGTCACCGATGAGCGATTTTGCACGTTTTTGCAACGATGCAAAATCGCTCATCGGTGTCACACGCAGCAACATCGCTAATGCGGCCGGATGTGCGTCACCAATTCCGTGACCCTAACGACTCCGCATTAGCGATGTCGCAGCGTGTAAAGCCCCCTTAACAGTGAGAAATTTGTTGCTACAGCAACATTTTTGTGAAGTACCTGTGGATTCAAAATGTTTACTATACTCCTGAATAAAATACTTGAGGGGTCCAGTTTCCAAAATGAGGTCACTTGTGGGGGGTTTCTGATGTATAGGTACCCAATGGGCCCTGCTAATGTGACATGGTGCGCGCAATTTACTTCAACTTTTCCAAAATTCAAATGGTGCTCCTTCCATTCCAAGCCCTCCCATTTATCCAAACAAAGGTTTTTGGCCACATGTGGGGTATCCCTGCGCTCACAAGAAATTAGATAACAACCTGTGGGGTACACGTTTTGTTGTTGCCTCTTGAAAAAGTGAAAAATGTGTCGCTAAATCAACATTTTTGTGAAAAAAATGAAAATTTCAATATGGCAACCTAAGCTTATCAAATTCTGTGAAGTATTCGTGGATTCAAAATGCTCAATATACACCTAGATTAAAGCCTTGAGGGGTCTTATTTCCAGAATGGGGTCACTTGTGGGGGACCTCCACTGCTTAGGCACCTCAGGGGCTCTCCTAATGCAACATGGCGTCCGCTATTGATTCCAGCCAATTTTGCAGTCAAACTGCACTCCTTCTCTTCTGAGCCCTGTAGTGTGCCCAAACAGTTGATTTCCACCACATACAAGATATCAACAAACTCAGGAGAAATTGCGCAATAAATTTCATGGTGATTTTTTTCCTGTTACCCTTGTGAAAAAAAAAGCTACCTGGTTGAAGTAACAATTTTGTGGTAAAATTTTATTTTTTTATTTTCATGGCTCAACGTTATAAACTTCTGTAAAGCTCCTGGGGGTTCAGGGTACTCACCAAACATCTAGATAAATTCCTTGAGGGGCCTAGTTTCCAATATGGGGTCACTTGTGGTGTTTTTTTGCTGTTTAGGTACCTTAGGGGTCCTCCAAATGCGACATGGTGCCCGCAATCTTTTTCAGCCAAATTTCCTTTCCAAAATTCAAATATTGCTCCTTCCGTTCCAAGCCCTCCCATTTCTCCAAACAAAGGTTTCAGACCACAAGTGAGGTATCACCGCGCTCATAAAAAAGTGGGTAACAAACATTGGGGTCAAATTTTTGGAATTACCTCTTGAAAAAGTGAAAAAATTGATGCTAAAGCAACATTTTTGAGAAAAAAATGAAAATTTTCAATGTGACAACGTAACGTTATCAAAATCTGTGAAGTACTTGTGGATCCAAAATGCTCACTATACCCCTAGATAGAAGCCTTAAGGGGTCTAGTTTCCAAAATGGTGTCACTTGTGAGGGGTTTCTGCTGTTTAGGTACCTTAGCGGACATGTAAATGCAACATGGTGCCCGCAATCTATTTCAGCCAAATTTGCTTTCCAAAATTCAAATATTGCTCCTTCTGTTCCGAGCCCTCCCATTTGTCCAAACAAAGGTTTCTGACCACATGTGGGGTATTGGCGCGTTCATAAGAAAGTGGGTAACAAGTTTTGGGGTTCATTTTGTTGTGTTATTTCTTCTAAAAGTGAATCAATTTGGGGTAGAGCAACATTTTGGGTAAAATTTTATTGTTTGCTTTTCTCATTCCACTTTGCTTTAGTTCCTGTGAAGCACCTGAAGGGTTAATAAACTTCTTGGATGTGGTTTTGAGTACTTTGAGGGGTGCTGTTTTGAGAATGGTGTCACTTTTAGGTATTTTCTGTCACTTAGGCCTCTCAAAGTCACTTCAAATGTGATGTGGTCCCTAAAAAATGGTTTTGTGAATTTTGTTGAAAAAATGGGAAATTGCAGATGAACTTTGACCCCTTCTAACTTCCTAACCCCAAAACATTTTGTTTCAGAAATTGCGCTAATGTAAAGTAGACATGTGGGAAATGTTATTTATTAACTGTTTTGTGTGACATAACTCTCTGGGTTAAGGGCATAAAAATTAAAAGTTTGAAAATTGCAAAATTTTCAAAATTTTCATCAAATTTCCGATTTTTTTCACAAATAAAAGCAAAAAATATCGTTCTAAATTTATAACTATCATGAAGTACAATATGTCACGAAAAAACAATGTCAGAATCACCGGGATCTGTTGAAGCGTTCCAGAGTTATAACCTCATAAAGGGACACTGGTCAGAATTGCAAAAAATGGCCTGGGCATTAAGGACAAAACTGGCTTCGTCCTTATGGGGTTAATCCGATGAACTTGCCTGGCAGAAACCTTCCTCATTCTGCCTCTAACAGCACGAACACGTATGTGCTCTGAATCCGCCACAAATCTCTTCACAGTACGATGATCACGCTTACATTTTCGTGAAATATTTAATGTTTTCCTCCCCTGTTCAAGGCATTGCATTATTTGATGCTTTTCGGCAGCAGAGAAATCCTTTTTCTTCCCCATGTTACTTGAAAACTGTGGCCTGCTTAATATTGTGGAGCATCCAGTTTTGCTTTTATTGGGCTCACCTGGCAAACTAATTATCACAGGTATCTGAGATTGAGTTCAGTGATCCAAAGAACCCTGAGACACAATACCATCAATGAGTTTCATTGTAAAAAATATAAAAATTAATCGCTATGACACTTGAATCCAATTTGCATAATAATTTGGAATATGGTGTATATCATGCTAAAACCATTTACTTACTGAAGAAACCCCACGCGAAAAAACTGAAAATGGGTGACAGAAAAATAAAATTCCTGGGAGACCTTTGTATATTATGTGCTCTCTGTGATAATATCCATTTACAGTAAGCAGAGCCACGACTGTTTAAGCTATTGGGAGGTGAACAGTACATGTTTCAGGATATGTGGCTTCTACCTTTTTAAGGAAAATTGGTTGAATTCATCTTAAAGAGGTTCTCGCAAGCTGCAGCCTCCGGAGTGCCCCGCTTCCGACCTCCAGCTCCCTGTTTTGCCGGGGGCAGTGAAGATTGATATCAGACCAATGGCATGATGGCTCTGGTCCGGACTGAGCACTCTCCAAGGAGGCTAACAAAGGCAGGTTTCCTCTGCAGCATGGCAGAAGTGCAGGGCATCTGAAGCTGGACAGATCCAGTGATCTGGTTCGCTTCAGAGTGGTGTGAGCAGGCTATAACACATAGGCTGCTCGTGCCACACTCTCCTTGCCTAGGTACCCAGCCAGGGCGGAATTGCAGGGTAGGCCAGAAAGCTAAGAAACGAGCTGTACACGCCCTCTAATAAATCCCACTCTTTCTGAGAACAGGGGTAAATTGCAAAGTTGATATTATTTCTCTGACGCCTCATTGGGGGACACAGGACCATGGGGACACAGGACCATGGGTGTTATGCTGCCTATCCATAGGAGGACACTAAGTAGATGCAAAAGCATAGCTCCTCCTCTGCAGTATACACCCCCTGGCCGGGCCAGGCAACCTCCGTTTTAGCTTGGTGTCTGTAGGAGGCACTTCCTTTCAAGGTTTGTTATTTTTTGAGGGCGACTGTTTCCTTTTAGGACCGATCTCCCACTACCATGAACGGGCGGGGAACGTGGAGTGTCGCCTCCTCGTACCCCCTCCTGCGACGCTGGATCCTGGGCTGGACGACAGGTTCCACAGACACCGATTTTCCAAAGCCCAGGGTAGAGGCCTGTGCCCCTATAGCCCAATTCCTCAGCCCCTCTTTGCAGGCTCTGAGTTGAATATGGCAGCGGTGTGACCGGACACAGCAAGCTGACTCTGCTATTTTCACTTCCTGGACTGAAGCAGTGTTTAAGGTGAGATCCTCCCTGACTGGTTTCCCAGACAAAGGGAGAAAAGATGCTGCAGTGAAGGCTCCCAGGACATTAACAGTATTTATTATGAGAAAGTCCCTTGCTGAGTGCAAGGAAGAGAGCCCCAAGGATCCTGCACACACAGTGTTAACTTTTCTCTAGCTTGCTGCCTGGAGGAGGGGGGAAGTCATTCCTGTTTGCAGAAAGTCCTGCAGATAATTTCCCAGTGGCAGGGGGAGGGCCCAGGGCTCAGGGACTCGGGCTGTTTATTTGCTCTGTTTATTTGCTCTAGCAGAAAAGCCGGCTGATAACCACCAGTGACAAGCTGTGTGCTGACTGGAGGGAGAGGGAGGAAAACTATCAGAAGCTCCCTTCCCGCCATTTTTTACTACTCACAGCAGGGGGGGGGCACACTGACTTCATCTTCGCGCTCTTTTAGCGCTAAGCCCTGCCCCCTGCGGCCACGATAAGCCCCGCCCCCCAGGAAAGCGTGCGAAGATCTCAATAGAGCTTCATCCTTCCTGAGGGCAGGGCCATCGGCTGATTCTGGTGAGGTGCTTGCTTCACTTGTAGCTCTGCTGAGCATTGCTCCCTCTCCTGGCATACTCCTATTAGGAACATGCAGAATTCTAACGGCACTAAGAGTGCTAAGGCCCACATAGTCTATTATTCAGCCTGCACTGCCTGCCACGCTGAGCTACCACGTAAACACACCTCTTCTCTCTGTGAGTCCTGTGCCCCTAAAGCCCCCCAAGATCCCCCTGCCACCACCGCCGCAACAGTCAGCCCAGAGCCTAGGGCTCGCAGCCCACTGGAATGGGTACAGTTTCTGTCCCAATCCATGGAAAAACTGTCACAGAACCTGGTGCTGGCTATGCAATGTCGTCCTCCACACCCTGGGTCCCTGGACGGAACGCAGCCTGAGGATACCCCTATGGAGGATCCTTCTGAGGTAATCCGGGCACATGCTTCACCGGTTGCAGGGATCAGGAAAAGAGCACACTGCCGGGTGTCTCCAGCGGGCTCTCCCTTGGGAGCACACAGGGCAGGCTCTCCCATACGCTCCACGGCTTCTGAAGAGCTGGAGGAGGGAGAATGCTGTTTATACCAAGAGGATTCCTTGGTTTCAGCCTCCCCAGATGATCAAACTGCAATAGACTCCCTTATAGCAGGAATCAACCAAACTCTGCATGTGGAGGATCCCCCATCCACTACCACTGACCATGCGGTCTCCTTTAAGAGGGCAAGGAAACCCCAAAAGGTTTTCGCTGATCACCCAGAGTTTCAGGATATCCTCACAAAGCAAAGGGAGAAGCCTGACAGGCGCTTCGGTAACCGAAAACTCATGGAGTCCTGGTACCCTTTTGCCTCACCTGCACACCCCCACCCCCCCGGTCTCCCGCCTTACCACAGAGACGCTCCTCTTTTTACCCGATGGTTCCTCCATGAAGGACCCGACAGACAGACAGGTGGAACACCTCGCCCGCTCTGCTTTTGAGGCTGCGGGTTTCTCCCTCTCGCCCTCCTTTGCCGCTGTGTGGGTCACAAAGGCGATCTCGGTCTGGGCAGAATCCCTTAACACTTCGCTTGAGGAATCCCATTTCACTCATACCTTTACAGAGGTAACAGCTCAAATTGCCGCTGCGGCGGAGTACCTCATGCAGGCCTCTATGGACGCTGCTACCTGCGCAGCGTTTGCCGCCTCAAATACCATAGCCATCCGTAGAGCTCTCTGGCTCCGACAATGGCGAGTGGACTTTGCCTCCAAGAAGTCTCTCACGGGCCTTCCCTTTTTCCAGACAGATTGTTTGGTGAATGTCTGGACAAGCTCATTTCTGACGCCACGGGAGGAAAGAGTACCTCCCTCCCCCAGCTGAAGTCCAGGACGTCCTTCACCAGACGTCCACAGTCCTCGTTCCGCTCCTTTCGGAACTCATTTGGTTGGTCGACATCCCGTGCTGTCCCTGCCACCAGTCGCGGACTACGCAGGGACCGACCTTCTTAGCTATCCCCGAAACCCACTTCGTCATGGCAGCCTAGACCGAAAAAGTCCAGGACTAGGGAGACTCGGCCACGACGTTTTCCCCCCTCATGACTCCTTCGGCGCCCCGGAAGACACACTCATTGTAGGAGGTCGACTGCGGCTTTTTCATCACATCTGGGCTGTCGCCTCAGACGACAAATGGGTGCGAGACCTTGTGTCTTCCGGTTACCACATAGAATTTCGGACCCGACCCCCGAGTCGGTTCTTTCTCTTAAACCCCCCAAAGACTCAAAAACGACGCAAAGCTTTTTTCTCAGTAATCCACTCGCTCCAAACAGCAGGAGTGATAATACCTGTCCCAGACGACGAGAAGTTCGGGGGTTTTTATTCCAACCTCTTTGTGGTCCCCAAAAAGGATGGGTCAGTTCGACCCATCCTGGACCTCAAACACCTAAACAAACATGTGCACGTACGGATCGCCCCAGATCACCAAAAGTTCCTCCGCTTCGCTATTCAGGACTCCCACTTTCAATTCGAAGCTCTACCCTTCGGTCTTGCCACCGCACCAAGGGTCTTCACCAAAGTCATGGCGGCCGCCATGAGCGTCCTTCACGCCAGGGGAGTAGTCGTTCTCCCTTACTTGGACGACCTCATCAAGGCCCCCTCCTTCCGCGACTGCTCAACCAGCGTACAGATCACTGTGGACACCCTATCCCGCTTAGGGTGGCTAGTGAATCTGGACAAATCATCCCCGATCCCATCACGATCCTTCACCTTCCTGGGCATGTCCCTGGACACCCGTCGGGGCTTGATCCTTCTCCCTCAGGACAAGGCGATCGCTCTTCAACGAGCGGTACGCTGCCTTCTACGTCCTCCGTCTCGCTCCATTCGATTCAGCATGAAAGTGTTCGGCAGGATGGTGGCAGCTATGGAAGCAGTACCCTTTTGCTCAACTGCACCTTCGCCCACTGCAGCTAGCCCTTCTAGCGGCCTGGGACAAGAGCCCCTTCTCCCTGGATAGACATCTTCACCTGACGCCTTCAGTCAGGTACGCACTCCGCTGGTGGCTTCGGTCCTCATCCCTATCGAAGGGGAGATCTTTTCTCCCAGTGAACTGGCTGGTCCTGACCACGGACGGGGAGCAGTGTACCGGCACCACACTGCTCAAGGACGTTGGACGCCCCAGGAGTCTTTCCTACCCATAAACATCCTGGAACTCTGCGCGATCTTCCTCGCGCTCAGGGCGTTCTGCCCTCTGCTAGCGGGTTGTCATATTCGAGTCCAATCGGACAATGCGATAGCTGTAGCCTATATCAATCGGCAGGGGGGCACCCGCAGCAAAGCGGCTTATCTCGAGGCCCACAAGATCCTCAGCTGGGCCGAATCGTCGGGATCAGTGATATCAGCGGTACACATACCGAACTGGGCAGCAGACTTTCTAAGTCGCCAAGGCCTGGCCGCCGGAGAATGGTCTCTCCACCCACATGTATTTCTACACATCTGCACTCGCTGGGGCACACCAGACGTGGACCTAATGGCCTCAAGGTTGAATGCAAAGGTACCCGCGTTCATAGCCAGGTCACGCAACCCGCAGTCCATCGGCGCGGATGCTCTAGTCTGCTCCTGGCACCAATTCTGCCTGCCTTACATATTTCCACCTCTACCCCTGCTGCCACGGGTAATCAGGAAGATCAAGGCAGAGGGAGTCCCGGTGATACTGATAGCACCGGACTGGCCCAGGCCGCGCCTGGTACGCCGAATAAGTACAAATGCTCAGACGCACCGTGGCGCCTTCCAGACATCCCAGACTTGCTGACCCAAGGGCCCATTTCCCATCAGAACTCCAGAGCCCTGAAGCTGACAGCATGGCCATTGAGACCTGGGTATTAACAAGAGCGGGATTCTCCCCCGCGGTTATTTCCACCATGATCAGCGCCCGAAAGCCTGCTTCATCCCGTATTTACCACCGTACGTGGAAAATCTTCCTTTCATGGTGCAGGGAAACTAACGTCCAGCCTATGCCTCTGGCCATCCTCAGAATTCTCGACTTTATACAGTCTGGCTTGCAAGCGGGGTTGGCTCTCAGTTCCCTTAAAGGGCAGGTCTCAGCGCTCTCAATCTTCTACCAATGCCGCCTGGCTCAAAAACCGCAAGTCAAGACCTTCCTCCAGGGCGTTTCCCAGCTAGTTCCCCCATACAAACGGCCGCTGGAACCATGGGACCTCAACCTCGTTCTGGACGGTCTCCAGAGGTCTCCCTTTGAACCCCTCAAGGAATCCTCCCTTGCTCTTCTGTCCTGGAAGGTAACATTCCTGGTGGCAATTACGTCCATCAGACGGGTTTCGGAGCTAGCAGCACTCTCTTGCCGCGAGCCTTTTCTGATCTTTCACCAGGACAAGGTGGTTCTGCGCCCCCTTCCGGATTTCCTTCCAAAGGTTCTTACCCCGTTTCATTTGAATGAGGACATTGTTCTGCCTTCCTTTTGTCCACACCCGGTTCATAGGGTGGAAAGGTCTCTGCATTCGTTAGACCTCGTCAGAGCTCTCAGATATTACATATCCAGGACTGCTCCCTTTAGGAAAACGGACTCTTTGTTCATCATTCCTGAGGGGCCTAAGAAGGGACAGGCAGCTTCAAAGGCGAAAAAACAAAAAGCCAGCCAATTCAATGAAGAAAAAACAAAAAGCCAGCACTAAATGTGCACTTCAGCACTTATTATAAAAATTTTTTGAGATTTTTGGCAAAAAATTGCAATTTTTCTTGAGCTGCCTCTCCACGTCACGGCAAATCTCATTTGAGGCAGTCCTACACTAAAATATTTTTATAAAATGTGCCATACGGCCTCACATATGAATAGTAGAACTGCTCTTAGCAGCACTCACCTGGTCTATTTCAATCCCGTACCCATGACTGAGTCATGGCTGTGGGCGGGACAGGTCCAAGCAAATGCTGCATGAAGTAATGTATGATGTATTCCATCTGTCTAGATTTTGGCGGTTGGTGACTGTTCACATTAAGTCATCAGGCTTTGTCCACAGGCTATTTACTTCATGCAGCATTTGCTTGGACCTGTCCAGCCCACAGCCATGACTCAGTCATGGGTACGGGATTGAAATAGACCAGGTGAGTGCTGCTAAGAGCAGTTCTACTATTCATATGTGAGGCCGTATGGCACATTTTATAAAAATATTTTAGTGTAGGACTGCCTCAAATGAGATTTGCCGTGACGTGGCGAGGCAGCTCAAGAAATTGCCAAAAATCTCAAAATTTTTATAATAAGTACAGTTTGGAATTGTTAGTGCTGAAGTGCACATTTAGTGCTGGCTTTTTGTTGTTTTTTTTTTAGCTTCAAAGGCGACTCTGGCTCGCTGGATTCGCTCTGCGATCCAGGAAGTCTACCGCTTGCAACTCGAGCCCATTCCTAGTGGGCTGCGGGCTCATTCCACGCGAGCAGTTGGCGCTTCGTGGGCCATTCGGCATCAGGCTTCAGTGGGACAGGTGTGTAAGGCTGCGACCTGGTCTAGCCTACATACGTTTTCAAAGCATTACAGAGTCCATACCCAGGTTTCAACTGAGGCAAATCTGGGTAGGAAAATTCTGCAAACTGCAGTAGAGCACTTCTCTCAGTAGGCGCTCCAGGCTGTCTGGGACTGGTTCCTAGTCCTTGGGTTGTGTTGTCTTCTTTTATGTTTCCCACCCATGGACTGCTTTAGGACGTCCCATGGTCCTGTGTCCCCCAATGAGGCGTCAGAGAAAAACGGATTTTTGTGTACTCACCGTAAAATCGTTTTCTCTTAGCCATCATTGGGGGACACAGCACCCTCCCTGTTGCCCTGTTGGGTCTTGGTTCTCTCAGTACCTTATTTGGTTATGACTCTTCTTTTCTCATGTTCCTCTGTTGAGAAGTTTTTACTGTTTTTTTTTTTTTCTCCTACTGCTTGTGTACTAAAACTGAGGTTGCCTGGCCCGGCCAGGGGGTGTATACTGCAGAGGAGGAGCTATGCATTTGCATCTACTTGGTGTCCTCCTATGGATAGGCAGCATAACACCCATGGTCCTGTGTCCCCATGGTCCTGTGTCCCCCAATGATGGCCAAGAGAAAACTATTTTACGGTGAGTACACAAAAATCTGTTTTTTTGGGTTTTTTTTTTTTTATAAACCCTTTGCAATTTTACCCATTTATCAACTAAAGACAATCACTTTTAAAGTGTGTGCCCAAACATTAGCAGTAGGTAGTTGTTACTTACCTGCCTGTTGTGCCGGACACCATTCTTTGCTGGCACATAGTGGTCTCAGACCGGTCCTGCTGGTGATACAGTGGCTTCAGCAACACAGCTGAGGCTTCTCATCCGCTCTGCTGTGTATACTGGGCAAGAGTGCCGACGTCACTGAACACTGACATGCTGCG